>NC_066554.1:9956115-9966115 GCF_024679095.1 Eriocheir sinensis
GGTGGAGGTAGTGGAGGTTAATCATGATAGTGGTGGAGGGTGTTATGGTGGTTGTGGTGGTGGTGGAGGTATGGTGGAGGGGGGGGGGTCGAGGGTGGTATGTGTGGAATGTCTACCTGGCCCAGCTGACTAACCACCCTCCCCCCCTTCCCTTCTTCCACTCCTCCCCCTCTCCTCCTCCTCTCACTTTCCTCTCTTCCTTTCTCTCCCTCTCCCTCCATTTATCAGCACACCGCCTTCCTCCTCCTCTTCCATGTTTCCATGTTTCCTCCTCTCACCCATGACCAGGCTGCTCCTCTCTGGTTTTCCCTCTTTTTGTTGCCCTTCTCTCTCTCTCTCTCTCTCTCTCTCTCTCTCTCTCTCTCTCTCTCTCTCTCTGCTAACTTTTTACTTTTCGAATCATCCATTTTTTTATTTATTTCCCGTCTGTTATGGAACACACACACACACACACACACACACACACGATTGCCAGCTTTTTTACGGGCAACTAAATAACGATATATTGTATGGTCAGAGAGAGAGAGAGAGAGAGAGAGAGAGGCCTTGAACCAGACCACAGGCGCCCTCTGGTGGTGATGACTGCCCCCAACTCCCACAATCATGTCCCTCGCTTCTGCACCTCACCTAACACCAGCTCTCTAGACTTCACATCGCTGTCACATCACCACATCATGTTATATCAGACAGCACATCACACTCCTTTGACCTCTATTCAGGAGCAGTAAGTAGCGGGCTTTTTTTTTAATATTTTTCTTTACGCCCTTGCACTGTCTCCTTAGCTGTAAAAAAAAAATCGTTACTTCATTGCATTATATCACACCAGAACACATTACATCACATTATACCAGTTATCTACGTATTCACATCACATAACATGATATTAGACGCTATAACACATACCACATAACACCACCATCGCTCTGCATAACATTCACATCACATAACAATATAATCATTCACTACAACATCCACACCATATCATCACTGTATCTGCCACTAAATATTCACATTACATCAAATAACACTTAGTCACATCGTCTCATCACATTATATCAGGTAGTGCAACATTGCAGTACACAACATCACATCTCTCTACTTCTCATCACGTTCACAACATCACATCCCATTTGATCTGAAACTAAAACATCACACCACATACTAGTACTTTTCTTCTTCTATACCACCATCTATGCGAACATCTAATATTTCATAACATACTCATCATCATCATCATCATCATAACATCATTAGCCCTAGCCGATCGGAGGGGGGACAGATGTGGCCTCCCCTCAGCCACTTCGATCAAAACGGTACACTTTTTCTTTTCTTTGTACTTTCCACTTGCGTTTTTTCACTCATTATTCATTATTGTTTTACACTATTGATTCGGTACCAGTACTTAGTGTTCATGAGCGTTATCGTTGTTCAGATAAATGAGTACGATGCTTGGTATTACGAGCGCGAAAATTTGAAAACGTCGGATCGGAGAGGGTTAAGACCACACCATATATCATCATTACGTAGCGTCACGGCCGATCACTCAACACCACTGCTTCATACCTCACATTTACCCCATGACATTTTCCTCCAGCAAAACTATTATTAACATGAGAATAGATCTGTGCAGCGGATGACAAACATGATTCAAGGGTTGATAAACTTGCCATATAAGGACGGAGTGTAAACATTTAAATTTGCATTCTCTAGAAAAGTGAAGGGTGCGAGGAGACTTGATCGAAGTTTATAAATGGACGAAAGGTTTTTATATAAGGGTGATGTTGCTGATGTTCCTGTGGTAAGAGAGCCTTATAGGACACGAAGTAACGGGTTTAAGTTGGATAAATTCATATTCAACAGACAGGCAATAATTAGTTCAACATTAGTGGTGGGTGAATGGAACAGTCTCAGAAATCATGTTGTGAGTGACATGATAGGTGTCTTCAAGAAACGGTTCGATTAATTCATGGAAGGAAAACGAAGATAAGGAAAGAAAAGGAAGGGAACTCAAGGGAAAGCATAGGAAGAAAAAGGAAAGGAAAGGAAGATAATATAAATGAATGTAGGAAAAGGAACGGAACAACAAAATTATAAAAAAAAATAAAGGAAGGGATTGAGAAAGGAAGGAAAGGGTAGGAAAGGTAACGAAAGGAAAGGAAAGGAAAGGGAAATGGGAGAATAGGAAGGGAAGGAAAACGAAGGAAAGGAAAGGAAAGGAAGGGAACTGAAGGAAGGAAGGAAGGAAGAAAAAGGAAACGAAAGGAAGATAATATAAATGAATGTAGGAAAAGGAACGGAACAACAGAATAAAAAAAAAATAAAGGAAGGGATTGAGAAAGGAAGGTAGAAAGAAAAGAAAGGAAGGAAAGGGTAGGAAAGGTAAGGGAAATGGGAGAATAGGAAGGGAAGGAAAACGAAGGAAAGGAAAGGAAAGATAATATAAATGGATGTAGGAAAAGGAACGGAACAACAACAAAAAAATAAAAATAAAGGGATAGAGAAAGGAAGGTAGAATAAAGGAAGGGAAGAGAAGAGAAAAAGAAGGAAAAGGAAGAGAAGAAAAATCGATGAAATGTGATTGAGGGAACGAGAGAGAGGGAAATAAAAGGAGAGGAAGGGAAGGGACGAGAAAGGAGACCAAAGAGAAAGTGGAAAGCGAAAGGAGTGAAAGAGAAAGACAGATAAAGAAAAAAATATGTGAAGGGTGAATGGAAAGAGAGAGAGAGAGAGAGAGAGAGGTCAGACTGACAGGTATCAACTGACATTGTTGTATTCTGGGACGTGGAAAAAAAAATGCAAAAAAAAAAAAAAAAAAGAAATAAAAGGAAATTTGATCTATTCCTTTCCCTTCCCTTCCCTTTCCTCGCTCTCTCTCTCTCTCTCTCTCTCTCTCACACACACACACACACACACACACACACACACACACAAAGGAGCCAATGACCTTCTTGGCACATGACTACAATGCCACACACACACACACACACACACACACACACACACACACCATTACCAGCAATCCTGACTTAACAGCTTCTCAAGGAACGAATGGAGAAGGTCAAAGTGCAGCACATTAGAACATGAAGAGGCCGCGAGAGGCAGGTCAGCACAACAAAAAGTACTTGAACGGCCGCCGCTCTCCCTGTCGTCATCATTCTTGCATTCATCCAACTTCATCTGGGCCGGCATATGACCACAGATGTTGCGCCGACTAAACGAAACTTTCCAACTTCATCTTCGAGCTTTTCACCCCACTCACGCTTCCTCCAGGCCTGCTATTGTGCAAGCCTTCTATTCAAACGTGGTCTAGTGGTTAGCAAATCTCCGGCCATGGGTTCGATCCCCGCCTGACCACTTGACGCGTAGCCCGCCTTTTATAGTTGTTCTTCCTCCCTTTCGGCTGGTTGGTAAATGGGAACATACGTGGGGAAACCCGGGGAAAGTAAGCTGTGATGACCCGGATATCACACTTCCCACATGTCCCGGGGTCTTCGTGGTGCAGTGGTTAGCACACTCGACTCACGACCGAGAGAGCCCGGGTTCGATTCCCGGGCGGTGTGGTAAAAATTGGGCGGCTTTTCCGATACCCTACGCCCCTGTCCACCCAGCAGTGAATGGGTACCAGGTATTAATCGGGGGTTGTGTCCAGTCTCTTGGGATTTGTTGCCTTCTCCTATATATAATTCCTTCCCCTTCTGTCTCTCTCCGGCACATGACCACAGTTGTTGCGCCGACTAAACGAAACTTTCCAACTTTACCTCATGTCTCGCAGTATTTTATTTTACCAGTCACGAGTTCAAGGGCCAAAGGGACGTCGATAAGCACCGCGGCATAGCGAAAATGAGCATGCGCCCTCAACTTTAGCGTACTTTACTATCATATATTTAAACCAGTTCTTGTTTGCTCCCTCTTGAATGTAGAGCGACGTGACTTACACCCGCCGCTGTAAATCGTACCGCGCTCCTTTACATTAAGCCGATTATATGTATTACGTGTTAACCCTCATGCCGGGTGAAAAATGTCAGGAATGTCACCACCGCCAACACCACCACGTTATTTTTCACCTCTTCCTTTCCTCCGACGTTCGTCACGCTTCTCTGCTTCTTCCACTATTTATTGAACTTTGCTCATCTATTCTTTTTTCAATTTTCCTATTCTTGTTTTCTGTTGTTATCGTTTCACTTTTTTTCCCTTGATTTTCACTTTTCTTTGCTTCCTTTTTACATCATTATCTTTCTTTTTTCCCTCCCTCTCCCTCTTTTCACCTTTCCTCGTTGTTTCCTCTTTACATCGTCATTCTCTCTCTCTCTCTCTCTCTCTCTCTCAATACTGCATACTAAGATGTGTTGCCAGCGAATCTGGTTGTGTCTGGTTGATTTATGGCGCCTCGAATTTATCGCTTTCCTCCTCAGTAGTGACTGGCAAATATATTCATTTTGTGGTAAGACCAAATATTGGCTTACATCAAGAAGCGGCTGGGCTGTTAATGCTCACAGAATACCCTCAATGGTTCTGTCCAAGAATTATAGACTATATAATCCTTGGTTCTGTCAACACTCACGGAGAAGAAAATAACTCACTCCAGCGGCAAGCCGTTTCCCGCGCATCAACATACTTGTAATTAATTGCACTATGTAAGATGTAAACATGAATAAAGAAAAAAAAAACCCTCACTGTTATGGTTTCTAGGATTAAGAAAAGGTCTTCAGTCTTTAGCTCACGCCACACCTGCATTGGGTACCTGCTTCTCTTTCGTATTGCAGCCGTCTAGGTTTGTCTTATGCAAGCTGTTATGTTTGTAAGATAATATTTCATCATTAACTCGTATCCTGCAAATGGTATCGGAATGCTTGGACCATTCATCGGACCATTCTTGCGATATTAAGTTCCAGCTGCGATAACCCGGCAGGATGATTGGATCTCCTCGCCTAGGCAGAGGCAGCTTGAGCCTCAAAGAAGTGTCATTACAGAAACCAGCCCGCGGCGGCTCAGGTTAAGGCCAACCAGTGGCGGCCTGCTGGAACCTAGAGGCGCCCCGGCCCACCACACACACACACACACACACACACACACACACACACACACACACACACTAGCCCCCCTCCCCCCTACACACAACCCTGCCCTAAACCTCACACACACACACACACACACACACACACACACACACACTAGCCCCCCTCACACACACACAACACTGCCATAAACCTCAAACCAACACACACACACACACACACACACACACACACACACACAGCAATACCCCCCACCCCACCCCCAACACACCACTTTCTCTCTCTCTCTCTCTCTCTCTCTCTCTCTCTCTCTCTCTCTCTCTCTCTCGGCCTTTATCTCTCCCGCGTGTTGCTTTTTTCCACTGCATTTTCCAAACAGACACAAACAACAAACAGCGATAAGGTATTGATTGCTCTCACTCCGACACGCGCGAGACTCCCCAAAGAAAAGGTGGAGCGAAAACGAGGGAGAGAAAACGAGAGGAGAGAGAAATTCACGACACATACTTTATTTTGTCCTTCACTCTATTATTGGCGGTGGCGGTGGTGCTGGTCGTCATGGAGAGGCTCGCTGGCTGGCTGGCTGGTGGGTACTCAAGGGGGCAGGGTACGTAATGACACACTCCCTTGGCGCCCCGCTCGGCTCGTTGGGTTGCAAGTGGGCGGCCGAAGACTCGGTTGGGCGTTATGGAACATGTCGCCCGGAAATTGAAAGGATGCTGAGTGAGATGAAGCGAGGTGGAGAGAGAGAGAGAGAGAGAGAGAGAGAGAGAGAGAGAGAGAGAGAGAGAGAGAGATTGTCAGTCGTAAACATTAAAAGGAAAATATACAAATAAATACCTGGACACACACACACACACACACACACACACACACACACTACGTTTAAAAAGTAAATAACACATGTAGAGACAGGCAGTGACTTTCGTAATAGACATGAACAAAGAAAGAAAAAAACATACACAAACACATAAGAGCAACAAGACTCCAACAGACAGACTAATGCATTTAAGAGAGAGAGAGAGAGAGAGAGAGAGAGAGAGAGAGAGAGAGAGAGGAATATTGAGCACAAGGGAAAAATAAAAATAAAAACACATAACCAGAGAAACAAGAATAGCGACATTATAAACGGGGTTGAGTAGCTGACCTCACCCCTCTCTCTCTCTCTCTCTCTCTCTCTCTCTCTCTCTCTCTCTCTCTCTCTCTCTCTGATGAAATACCGAAACGAGGTAAAGATAACAAAAGCTGAGAGAGAGAGAGAGAGAGAGAGAGAGAGAGAGAGAGAGAGAGAGAGAGAGAGAGAGAGAGATCTACCATGACAGAAAAAAAAGTTATTTCATCAATTTAGAAGTGAAGTGGGTAAAGAGAGAGAGAGAGAGAGAGAGAGAGAGAGAGAGAGAGAGAGAGAGAGTCAATAGCGTGGATTACTTGATGACTTTTGCGCTTGAGAAAACTTAAACCAAACCCGAGGAGGAGGAGGAGGAGGAGGAGGAACAGAAAGCAGTAAAAAGAAGAGTGGGGAAAATAGGGTGATAAGAGGAGGAGCAGAAGGAGGAGGAGGAGAAGTAGAATGAGAGGAGGAGGAGGAAGAGGAGGAGGAGGAGGAGGAGGAGGAAACATAAAAGCAGCCATAAAGACGAGAAGAGGGAGACAAAGAATAAAAAAAAAAAATGTGGAAGAGGAGAAAGGAAACTGGAAAATAGAGAAGAAGAGAAAGAAAGAAAGAAAGAACCGTAAATTAGGAGAACGGTTACGAGAGAGAGAGAATGACGATAATGGGAAGGAGATGGGTGAAGAGGAGGAGGAGGAGGAGGAGGAGGAGGAGGAGGAGGAGAGTACTGGGAACAAAAACGATAAAGTGGATTTATTCAGGGAAATTGACGAGAGAGTTGTGGAAATTGAGTATTGGGAAGAGAGAGAGAGAGAGAGAGAGATTTGAAAAGAAAACAAATAAAAAAAGAAACGAAATGTGATGCAAAACTAAGACAATAAAGAAGAGGGAAGAAACTTTTGCAATGAGAGGAGGAGGAGGAGGAAGAGGAGGAGGAGGAAGAGGAGGAGGAGGAGGAGGCGAGTGAAATTGAGGTGACGGGATATGGGTTAGGTTGCATACTTCATCCTTGACATTTCTCTCTCTCTCTCTCTCTCTCTCTCTCTCTCTCTCTCTCTCTACCTAAATATCTATCCACTCTGCACGTCTTTATATATATTCTCAGCTATTCCTCTCTGTCTGTGTATCTATCTATTTAACTATCTATCTATCTCCATGTATCTATTCTCATCTATCTTGCTAAATCTACATCTATCGAACTATCCTCTCGTTCATTAATCTTTTTCTCAGTCCTAAAAATCTCATAACTTCCTCTTTCTCTCTCCTCTTTGTGTAAATTCTCAGCTGTGTCCCTCTATATGCATCTCTGTCTCTCCATGTATCTGTATTTGTATTTGTTGCCATCCCAACTTTCTATTTCTCTCCTCCTCTTTGTGTGAATTCTCAGCTGTGTCTCTCTATGTATCTCTATTTGTCTCTCCATGTATCTGTAACGTGTATATCTTGCCATCAATGTGTCCTCTCTGTCCTCGGCCGGCCTCTGTCTCTCTCCTCCCTCGTTGCCAGAATATTGTACATACACAAGAGCTTCATATTTCCCGTTTTCTGCCCCATGACTTGCCAAGAAGCACCAATAATTAACCATTTTAAGGATAACCATATGGGAATGAAGTTATTTGGGTGATGAAAGCAGTTTTTGTGTCGGAAATCATCAAACATAGAGACGGAGTACGACAATCTGGCAACGTTGCTCCTCCTCCCTTCACTGGAGTCGTTGGGAGCCGCTGATGCATAAGGAACACAGTAGATGGGATTACTTCTTGGCCTGGGAGAGTGTGATGTTCGCTCGACTACTGCTACGGAGAGGATGTTGAAGATAGGATTAGTAGTGATAGTAGTAGTAATAGTAGTGGTGGTAGTTGTTTTAGTTGTAGGAGTTGTAGTAATGGTGGTGGTGTAGTGGTATTATTATTATTATTATTATTATTATTATTATTATTATTATTATTATTAGTGGTTGTAGTTATTGTCGTTTATCAAAAAGTAGAAACGATTATTATGATTACTTAAACTTCTTCTTCTTCTTCTATTACTACTACTACTACTACTACTACTACTACTACTACTACCACCACCGCAGTATTAAAGGTTTCAGCAGAGGCAATATCACAAGTGGTGGAGCGTGACACAATTCCAACACCAACAACGACATACTTCATAAAGAAATTCGGTTCTTATTAGTCAGCTTTTAAAAGGACGCGCTCTCCCAAAACATCGTCAGAACTTAAACAAAAGATCCCTCCTCCTCCTCCTCTTCCTCCTCCTCCTCCTCCTCTTATGCCTCTTCATCTCTTCAAGGCGTGGTGGTGTTCCATGCCATTAAGGAGCAAAAACAACAACAAAAACAAAACAAAAGACCAAGATTGAAAGAAAGAGATTCCCATTCCAACTCGATGCATTCCCTTTTTTCTCTCTCTTTCCTTCCTTGTTTCTTTCCATTCAGGCGTCTATACAGCTTTTCTTTCATCTATACTTTTAGGGGGGAGGGGAGGGGGGGGGGGGCTCGGCCTCTTTCACCTGGGTCGTCGCGGGGCAGGTAATTTCCTTCCCTCAGATTTCTTTTATTGTCATTGCTATTGGCTCGGTGTGTGTGTGTGTGTGTGTGTGTGTGTGTGTGTGTGTGTGTGTGTGTGAAGAGAAGAGAAGAGAGTAAAAGAGAAAGGAAAGGAAGGAGAGGATAGGAGAGGAAAGTAGAGGAGAGAAGAGGGAAAGGAAGGTAAGGGAAGGGAAGGGAAGGGAAGGGAAGGTAAGGTAAGGTAAGGTAAGGAAAGGAAAGGGAAGGAAAGGAAAGGAAAGGAAAGGGAAGAGAAGAGAAAGGGAAGAGGAGAGAGAGAGAGAGAGAGAGAGAGAGAGAGAGAGAGAGAGAGAGAGAGAGAGAGAGAACAATAAATCACTCCGCCACACTCGGCCCTGAAAACAACAGCATCGAAATGAATTATTGAAATGAAGGCAAAATGGAGGTGATGAATGCGTGTGTGTGTGCGTGCGTCCGTGTGTGTGTGTGTGTGTGTGTGTGTGTGTGTGTGTGTAAGCTGCGATATTCTCTTTGATCCACCTATTGTGTTTCCCGAGAGAGAGAGAGAGAGAGAGAGAGAGAGAGAGAGAGAGAGAGTAGCGTGTCTGTAGCCTAATTGAGCTAAGTGGAGGAGAATAGTGGAGGAGCAGTGTTTTACCTCCCTCCCTCTTCTCCATCTCCCTCCCTTCTCTCCCTCCATCCCTCCTTGTCCCCTCTCTCTCTCTTTTCTTCTCTTTTTCCATCCTTACAAAAAAAACCTCTCTAACCCTTAACAGCTCCATCTCTCTCTCTCTCTCTCTCTCTCTCTCTCTCTCTCTCTCTCTCTCTCAACAGCCTTCAGTTCGTTGACGTGACAATAAAGCACACACACACACACACACACACTGCACTTGAGGGCTACGGGAACAGAGAGAGAGAGAGAGAGAGAGAGAGAGAGAGAGAGAGAGAGAGAGAGAGAGAGAGTTATAGTGGTGGTGGTGGTGATAACGTTATTCTGTATAGTTATATTGATAGTGGTGGTGATGGTGGTGATAGGAGGAGGTTGATGGGGTAGTGGTGATGGAGAAGTGTCGAGGTTGCCTGTAAAATGCGTTAGCACACTTCATAAAAGTACAACGTGATAATAGTAGTAGTAGTTGTAGTAGTAAGTGAAGAAGGAAAGAAGATGAAGAAATTGTAGTTGTAGGAGTAGAAGATGATAAAGAAGAAGAAGAAGAAGAGGGAGAATAATAATAATAATAAGAATAAGAATGGATGAAAAAGGAAAAGAAGAAGAGGAAGTAGAAAAAAAAGAATGAAGTAGAAGAAGAAGAAGAAGAAGAAGAAGAAGAAGAAGAAGAAAGGATAAAGAAGAAGGAG
>NC_066554.1:9971115-9981115 GCF_024679095.1 Eriocheir sinensis
AGAAAGAGAAATAAGGGGATGTGTGTGTGTGTGTGTGTGTGTGTGTGTGTGTGTGTGTGTGTGTGTGTGTGTGTGTGTGAGGGAGGAATGTTTGTGTTTTCATTATATATTTTTTTACCATCTGAATTGCTCTTATTTGTTTACTTTCTCTGTACAAGTTTCCGAGAATTTGAATATAATGTTTTATGTATATATTCACTATTATTTTTTTCATATGCTTGCTATGTGTGTGGGAGCATGAGTTGTGTGTGTGTGTGTGTGTGTGTGTGTGTGTGTGTGTGTGTGTTCACGCCCACTCGGGAAAACTCATCTTGGAATGTTTATTTAGCATTTAGCGATTTTTTTTTTTTTTTTTGCGTTTCAAGAGAATTTGTGGTGTGTGTGGGGAGGTATTTCCTGTACGTTTGTCCTCTCTCTTTATTCTCTCTCTCTTTATTCTCTGTCTTTATTCTCTCTCTCTCTCTCTCTCTCTCTCTCTCTCTCTCTCTCTCTCTCTCTCTCACCATCTTTATATCTATCTGTCTATTTACCCTTTTCTCTATTCTGTTTATGTCTATCCAAAATCTATCCATTTATCTATCTTTATCTGTATGTATTTCTCTATCTCATGTATCCATCTATCTATCCATCTATCTTTGTTTGCTTTCGTTTTCTTATTTTTTTTATCTATCGAGATGTGTATCTTTTTATATCAGTATATCTATCTATCTGTGTATTTATCCATCTATCTATATATCTATCTATCTATTTCTATCTATCTATCTATCTATCTGTAACACACACACACACACACACACACACACACACACACACACACACACACACACACACACACACACACACACGTATTCTTCGGTACTTACATACATGCATAAAAATGCTTGCAAACGCTTCGCCGCTGGATATTCATACATACATATATTATATTTTCTAACACTCATACGCCGTGTTCCAAGCGGTGCACTTTTTTTTTCCTGTTCCTCCTACTTTTACTTTATCACAGCCATTTTTTTTCCAATTTTCCTTCTTTACTGTTCCTTGGAAAAAGCTGCCTGTGTTTTTTATTTTTTTATTTTATTTATTATTATTTTTTTTTTACAACAGAGGAGTCAGTTCAAGGGCATAAAAAGAGGTAACAAATGTGAAATAAAAAGCCTGCTGTGTTGTCTCTCCCTTCCCTGTCTGGTCTCCGCCGCCTGCACCCGAATCTTCCACTCTCCTTGCCGTCCGCCTCAGCCTGGGTCGGGCGGCCCCTGAGGCGGCACTCCCCTCACACAAGCCGCCGGGGACGACTTATTGACCGGGGACGACACGCCGGGGGAACGGGCTGGGGGCGAGGACGTGGTGGTGGTGGTGGTGGTGATGGATGGTGTGGTGGAGGTGACTGGTGGTGATTGTAGGGTCTTGTAGTGGTGATGGTGACTGATAGTGGTGGTGGTGACTGGTGGTGATTGTGGGGTCTTGTGGTGGTGATGGTGACTGGTAGTGATGGTGATGATTTGGTGGTAGTGATTGGTGGTGGTGATTGTGGGGACTAGTGGTGATGATGGTGATTGGTAGTGGTGTTGGTAGCTGGGGGTGATGGTACTAAGTGGTGTTGATGGGTGGTAGTGGTGGTACTGACCTTCATGGTAGTGGTGGTGGTGGTGGTGGTGGTAGTGATGAGACTGGTTGATGATAGAGGTGGTGGTGGTGATGTTGATGGTGATGGTGATAGTGGTGGTAATGAAAAATGCGATGGTGGTGGTGGTGATGGTGGTGGTGGTGATGGTGGTGGTGGTGGTGGTGATGGTGGTGATATATGCCTCGTTGAACTTGAATTGTAAGTGTCTCTGTGTGTGTGTGTGTGTGTGTGTGTGTGTAAGAGAGAGAGAGAGAGAGAGAGAGATAATGGGACCCAGTGCCCGCCTCAAGGGACAAGAGGGTGCCAGCTTTTTTTCTTCTTTCTTTCTCTTTTCTTTTGTTTTCTTTTTCTTCTTCTAACATGAAAAAAAAAATGTGACCCAGTGTATCTTATAAAATCAATGCTCTCTCTCTCTATCTATCTATCTATCTATCTCTATCTATCTATCTATCTATCTATCTATCCTACCTCTCCCTTTTTCTTATCAGGAAAATATATTAGATGCATTTTTTTATATTTTTTAGATTTTACCAAATAGTTTGTCTAACGTTTGTGCGTTTGTTTGTCTGTTACAGGTGCGTGTTGGTGCTTGAGGGGAAACGAGGGGAAAGCCGCGCCCAGGTGTGTCCAGCAGGTGAGACAAGGGGAGGGAAGGGAGGGGAAGAATGGGAAAGTGAAGATGGAGATGGCTTTTATGGAGTGGAATGCATGGAGGGGAAGAGAGGGGAGGGAAAGGCAAGGAAGAAGGAAGAGGGATGGATGGAAGGGAGGGGAAGAAAAAAAGAAGGGGAAAGGTGAGGATGGAGGAGGTTTGTGTGGGGTGGAATTCATGGAGGGGAAGAGAGGGGAATGAAAGGCAAGGAAGGGGAGGGCAAGGGAAGGAAGGGAGGGGTAAGGTGTATTTTGGAAGGCGTGAGTGGGGAAGGATTTTGTGAAGGGGGATGCAAGGAGGAGGGGAGAGAGTGGAGGGAGGGGGGATGTCAAGGAAGAAGGGGAGGAGTAAGGGAGTTAGGGAGGGGAGGGCAAGGGAAGGGAAGGGGAATGGTTAAGGTTGATGTTTATTTTGGAAGAGGAGAATGGAAAGGGAAGGGTTGGGAGGGAAGAAGGGGAAGAGAGAGATGAAGGAAGGGGAGGAAAAAGGTACTGTGTGTTTTGGAAGGGGAGGGAGACGGATATTGTGGACAGGGAGGTAGGGAGGGGAAGAGAATGGAGGGGGAAGGAAGAAGGGGAGGGGTGGGGAGGAGGAAGGAGGATGAGGGGGGGTATGGGGAGGGAGAGGGAGTAAGGGGAATGGAATAGAGGTGTTTTTTTTTTTTTGTATTTTTTTCTTTCTTCCCTTAACGTCTCCCCTCTCTTCCTTTCCCTCCCTTTTTTCCCTCTCTTCCTTCCCTTCCTTCTTCCCCTTTCTTCCCTTCCTTCTTCCCCTTTCTTCCTTCCCTCCTTCCTGCTCCTCTCTTCCTTCCATTCCTTCTTTTCTTCATTCTTCCTCTCTTCCCCTCTCTTCCTTCCTCCCTTCTTCCCTTCTCTTCCTTTCCCTCCCTTCCTCCCTTCTCTTCCTTCTCCTCTCTTCCTTTCCCTCCCTTCCTCCCTTCTCTTCCTTCCCTCCTTCCTCCCTCTTCCATTCCCTCCATCCCTTCTCTTCCCTCCATTTCCCTCCCTTTTTCTCCTCCTTTCCTTCCCTCCTTCCCTCTTCCTTTCCTTCCCTCCCTTCTCTTCCTTCCCTCCATTTCCCTCTCTCCCTTCCCTCCCTTCTTCCCCTCTGTTCCTTCCTTCCTTTCTTCCCCACTTCCTTCCCTCCTTTCCTCCCTTCCTTCTTCCTCTCTTCCTTCTCTCCCTTATCCCTCTTCTTCCCTCCCTTCTTCCCCCCTCTTCCTCTTACCGCCTTCCTCTTCCTTCTCACGTTTCTCTCCCTCCCTCCCCTTTTTCTCTCCTTCCCTCCACGCGTTCCCTCCATCCGCCTCCAGTCTTTGTCTCACGCTTTTCTTTCCTTCCCTTTTTCCTCCACTTATTCCCGTTTTTCCTCCTCACTTCCGTTTTCCTCTCCCTTTTTCCCTCCCTCCCTCCATTCTCCCTCCCTCCCTAACGGCTTCCTCCTTTCTTTCCTCTTGTAATTAATCCGTTTTATCTAACTCTTCTCTTTTCTCTATTCCTCTTTTTTTTCTTCCTCTTTATTTTTTCT
Source organism: Eriocheir sinensis (assembly GCF_024679095.1). Classification (NCBI taxonomy): domain Eukaryota; kingdom Metazoa; phylum Arthropoda; class Malacostraca; order Decapoda; family Varunidae; genus Eriocheir; species Eriocheir sinensis. Next base: position 9,974,919 of record NC_066554.1, read on the forward strand.
TTATTTTTTTTCCTCATTGTCTTCCTTTTCTTCCTCTTCCTTGCTCTTTTTTTTCTTTGTTTTCTCTTTTTTTTTTTTTCCCCTTCGTCCCTAGCATCATTTTTCTCTCTCTCCCCCTTCTTCCTCTGTTATTTTTTTTCTTTCCAGTGTGTCTGTGTCTCTTCTCTCTCTCTCTCTCTCTCTCTCTCTCTCTCTCTCTCTCTCTCTCTCTCTCTCTCTCTCTCTCTCTCTCTCTCTCTCTCTCTCTCTCTCTCCGGCCTTGCCCTCCTGACTTTTCCCTCCTTCCCTCCCTCTCTTCCTTCTTTCCTTCCTTCCTTCCTTTCCTTCTCTTCGCCCCTCTCTCCTTCATTCCAGTGTGTGTAAGGGGTCGTCCTAAACACACACACACACACACACACACACACACACACACACACACACACACACACACACACACACTTTCTCTCATAATATACACACGCACGCGATCTTTTTAAAGTGTGTTAATTACTTTAATTATGTTACGTAATGAGATTATATTTTGATGTTGGTGTTGTTGATGGTGGAGGTGGTGGTGGTAGTGGTGATGGTGGTGGTGGAGATGAGGTTTAAGTGGTGATGGTGATGGTGATGTTGGTGGTGGTGGTGTTGATGGTGATGGTGATGGTGGTGGTGTTGATGGTGATGGTGGTGGCGGTGTTGATGGTGATGGTGATGGTGGTGGTGGTGGTGGTGTTGATGGTGGTCTTTCTCTCCCCTCTCCCCTCTCTTCCTTTCCTCCCCTTTCCTCTCTCTTCCTTCCCTCCCCTCTCTCCACTCTCCCCTCCCTCTCCTTTTCCTCCCATTTTCTTCTCTCTCTCTCTCTCTCTCTCTCTCTCTCTCTCTCTCTCTCTCTCTCTCTCTCTCTCTCTCTTTATCTACAGCAAGGGCAAAGAAACAAAAACAACAAAAAAAGGCCAACATCTATCTATCTATCCATCTATCTATCTGTCTATCTATCTATCTATCTATCTGTCTTTAACTATCTATCTATCAATCTATCACTGAGGAACAGGAAGTCGTGATCAAAAACTGGGATGAACTGTTTGACGACCCAATTTTCCTCTTGTGTGGCGACTGAGCACTTCCGGTGATGAGGAAGAGGAAGAGGAAGGGGGAGGAGGAGGAGGAGGAGGAGGAGGGGAGGAAGAAGGGAGGAAGAGATGAAGGGATGGAGGGGTCATTGTTGTCGTGTCTGTTGTGAGCACGCTGGAATGAGGGTTCTTTTCTCTCTCTCTCTCTCTCTCTCTCTCTCTCTCTCTCTCTCTCTCTCTCTCTCTCTCTCTCTCTCTCTCTCTCTTTTCCTCTTTTCTTCATTTCTTCCTTGGTTTATTTCTCTTTCTCCTCCTTCCTTCATTTCCAACTTCCTTTTTTTCTTTCTTTTTTCTTTCCTTCTTTCCTTAACTCTCTCTCTCTCTCTCTCTCTCTCTCTCTCTCTCTCTCTCTCTCTCACACACACACACACACACACACACACACACAGCTGTCAGAGTGATGGTGTTGGATGATTGAACGTTACTCAGGAAGGGGAGGGACGCAGAGAGAGAGAGAGAGAGAGAGAGAGAGAGAGAGAGAGAGAGAGAGAGAGAGAGAGAGAGAGAGAGAGAGAACCAGGCAGCCGTACACAACAGGGACAAAACATGAAAAACAAAAACAAAACCCACAAAGGACTAGACACATGGGAGCGGTGGACTGCATAAGGTCAAAGGGAAACTTGAAGCACAGGGACACAAACATCGAAGAGACAGTCACTAGTGGGCAGTATTAAAAGACAGTTCGCCGCCCAAGAACACCTATTTAACAAGGCTTTCGTAGGAGTTGTGGGCATTTCCAGGAGTAGTTTTTTGACCCTGGTGGTAGTTTGACCCTTCTTCTGTACCATGAACCTAAAGAAACGCTCATTAGAACCTGATTGATATCCTCCTTTGACCTTTAGAAATAGCTGATGTGTGAAGCGAAAGTGTCTTGTATTACCAACCATTTTTATATTAGTGGGCAGTATTTTAAGACATTTTGGCGTCTCACATCACCTATTTCCAAAGGTCAAAGAGGGGGTCAGTCGGGTTCTAATGAGTGTTTCTTTAGGTTCACGGTACAGAGGAAGGGTCAAAGTACCACCACCAGGGTCATACGACTACTCCTGGAAATGCCCACAACTCCTACGAAAGCCTTGTCAAATATGTGTTCTTGGGCGGGGAAATGTCTCATGATGATACGCCCGAGTGAGACGGAAGTGGAGAGGAAACAGTGGCAGTCAGAGAAGCTGGAACCACAAGGACAGAAGAGGTGTAAACAGGACCCAGGAATAGACAGATGGATATGAGACAGTAATAGACAGGCAAACAGGAACCACAGCGACAGAACATGTGTAGAAAGGACCCAGGAATAGACATATGATTATGGGACAGTAATAGACAGGAAACAGGAACCACAGGGACAGAAAAGGTATAAAAAGGACCCAGGAATAGACAGATGGATATGGGACGGTAATTGACAGGCAAACAGGAACCACAGCGACAGAAGAGGTGTAGAAAGGACCCAGGAATAGACAGGCAAACAGTAACTTCAGCGACAGAACAGGTATAAAAAGGACCCAGGAATAGACAGATTGATATGGGACGGTAATTGACAGGCAAACAGTAACTTCAGCGACAGAACAGGTATAAAAAGGACCCAGGAATAGACAGATTGATATGGGACGGTAATTGACAGGCAAACAGTAACTTCAGCGACAGAACAGGTGTAGAAAGGACCCAGGAATAGACATGATTATGGGACAGTGATAGACAGGCAAACAGGAACCACAGAGACAGAAAGGATGAAAAGAATGGACTTATTAATAGGTTGAAGTTAACAGATGATATTGACAGACAGACAGGAATCGCAGAAACAGAATTGGTGAAAAAGGACCCAAGAATAGACAGAAAAAGAGGGGATAGGAACAGAAGTTGTGAACAAGAACCCAAGAATAGACAGGAAAAGAGGGGATAGTGACAGAAGTGCTGAACAAGAACCCAACAATAGACAGGAAAAGAGGGAATAGGAACATAAGTTGTGAACAAGAACCCAAGAATAGACAGAAAAAGAGGGAATAGGGACAAAAGTGGTGAAAAAGAACCCAGGAATAGACAGATGGACAAGGAACAGCAATAGACAGACAGACAGAAACCTCATGGGACAAAGGCAGTGAAATAGAACCCAGGGATAGACAGATGGGCAAGGAACAACAATAGACAGACAGACAGAAACCTCATGCAACAAAGGCAGGGAAATAGAACCCAGGACTAGACAGATGGACAAGGAACAGCAATAGACAGACAGGCAAAAACCTCATGGGGCAAAGGCAGGGAAATAGAACCCAGGGATAGACAGATGGGCAGGTAACAGCAATAGACAGAAAGACAGGAAACATTGGAACGGAAGTAGCGAAAAAAATGACACAGGAAAACACACAAAAAAACTCAACAAACAGTGAATGGATGTAGCGACAGGAAGTTCAGAAAAAATAGACAGGAACGTGTTTATAAGAGACAGCAAGGGGTGTATTTAGACGGGCGGGTCACTGACAGACAAATGCTAACCAAAGGGACAGAAATGGGTGAAAAAAGGGACAGGGAATAGACAGACAAGGTGACAATTAACGGGTAATCATGACACAGGTGAGAGAGAGAGAGAGAGAGAGAGAGAGAGAGAGAGAGAGAGAGAGAGAGAGAGAGAGAGAGAGAGAGAGAGAGAGAGAGAGAGAGAGAGAGAAAGAAAGAAAGAAAAAAATGAAGTTAGATATGAAGGAAGGAGGAGAAAGAGAAAGAAACCAAGGATGAAGAAATGAAGAAAAGAGGAAAGAGAAGATGGCGCCACTATAAACACTTGCCTGCGCCAATACGAGCTGGGGCCGACTACCATCCAGGCCCCTCAAGCAAGCCTACTGGCGTTATAGGCGTAGACGTAAAAAAAAAAAAAAAAAAAAAAATGAGATGAGAAGGAAAATAAACAATCTGTCTAACACGACGTCCTCAGTCAGTATTAAAAACCAACATAGGAAGCCTTTGAGTAAATATTCTTCATGGTAGACACGTTAGTAATATTGTGAACGTAACGGAGGTTGGGGGAGAGAGATAACCAACTAGCCAACCCCTTTAGTAATTAGTTTCCACGGTTTGAACACGTCAGTTATCTGGGGAAGAGACGAAGGGAGAGGGAGAGAGAATACTAGTTAACTAACCCCCACAGGAATGAGTATTTACTGTTTATACACGTAATTAGGCTGGGAAGGGAATGTAGGGAGAGGGAGAGAGAATACTATAGTTAACTAACCCCCAACAGGAATTAGTTTTTACTGTTTAAACAAGTAATTAATCTGGGAAGGGAATGAAGGGAGGGGGAGAGAGAATACTATAGTTAACTAACCCCCAACAGGAATTAGTTTTTACTGTTTAGACACGTAATTAGTCTGGGAGGGGAATGAAGGGAGGGGGAGAGAGACACCCAGCTAACCAACTCCATCAAGAATTACTTTTCATGGTTCAGGCTTGTTGGTTACGTGGAGAGGGGACGAGGAGAGAGAGGGAGGGGAGGAGAGCAAGGGCGTGGTTCAGGAAGGTGGCGGGGGATGCAGAGCGCTGGGTAGGTATACAGGTAAGAGTTTGAACAGGTGAGGCACTTTAGGAGGCAACAAAAAGCAGGTGTAGGGTGTAAGGAAGGGTCAGAAAGAGAGACGCGCTCGTAGTTTGGTGGTAAAGTCTGCGCGGCGTCGAGGAGGTGTTGCAAGGTGGCGGTGGAAGGGAGCAGGTGGAGGAAGTGGAGGAGGTGCAGGCAGGAGTGAAAAGAGGGGGAGTGTTTCACAGTTTGCGGATAAAAAGTGTGGAAGATGTTTATGAAGGTGGCAGGGAGGTGGGCCGGGTGGGGGAGGTGTCTGGGAAGCGAGGGGCAGGTGTAACGAGGTGTCATACCTGGGACAAATGTGCGGGAAGAGCGGCAGTGGTGGGGCGGTGAGAGGCGCAGGTCTATGAGGTGTCATGTTGGGAGCAAAATACAGGAAGGGCTGGAAGTGGAAGGAGGGGCGCGGAGGGTGTGTGATGGGGAGGGTAAGGGTTTGGTGGTGGTATGGGTAGAGCAAGGCGAGGGTGTTGGTGGGGGGAGTGAAGGGAAGGGGTGTTTGGTGAGGGGAGGGTAAGGGTTGGGTGGTGGTATGGGTAGGGCAAAGCGAGGAGAGAGAGCGCGGGAAGGGTGTTGGTGGTGGGGAGATGAAGGGGAAGGGAGTGGTGAGGGGAAGGGTAAGGGAGGCCTGGTGATATGGTGAGGAACAGGGTGAGGGAAAAGGGTGTAGCGAGGGTGTTGGTGAGGGTGGTTGGTGAGGGTGGTAGTGATGGGGAAGGAAAGGGCGGGATGGCGGTGTGGGGAGGGGTAGGATAAGGGAAAAGGGTGTAGCGAGGGTGGTTGGTGAGGGGAAGAGTGACGGGGAAGGAAAGGGCGGGATGGCGGTGTGGGAAGGGGTAGGATAAGGGAAAAGGGTGTAGCGAGGGTGTTGGTGAGGGTGGTTGGTGAGGGTGGTAGTGATGGGGAAGGAAAGGGCGGGATGGCGGTGTGGTGAGCGGTAGAGTGAGGGAAAAGGCCGGTGCGAGGGTGTTGGTGGAAGGGAGAGTGAGGGTGAGGATGGCTGGTGAGGGGAAGAGTGATGGGGAAGGAAAGGGCGGGGTGGCGGTGTGGTGAGCGGTAGAGTGAGGGAAAAGGCCGGTGCGAGGGTGTTGGTGGAAGGGAGAGTGAGGGTGAGGATGGTTGGTGAGGGGAAGAGTGATGGGGAAGGAAAGGGCGGGGTGGCGGTGTGGTGCGGGGTAGAGTGAGGGCGTGGCGGGGTGGGAGGGAGTGGAGGATGAAGGGGGGCAGGTGCGTAGGGAGCCTCGACCTCGGCCCATCTGCGTCTCGTGTCGTGAGGGTTCATGGCACCGCTAACGAAGTCTGCGCAACACCGCCACCGCCATCACCACCACCACCACCACCACCACCATCACCACCACCGCCACCACCGCCACCTCGTTCCTGCTGCTGCTCTGCTTACACATTCTTCTTTACCCCTCGCTGCATCAATAACTCCTGCTGTTGCTCCTCCTGCTCCTCTGCTGTTGTTTGTTCTTCCTTTGTGATCCTTTGTGTTCCTCCTCTTCCTCCTCCTGCTGTTGCTC
>NC_066554.1:9991115-9996115 GCF_024679095.1 Eriocheir sinensis
ACAACAACAACATCCTCTACCACCACCACCATAAACAACAAAGACAATGCAGAGAGAGAGAGAGAGAGAGAGAGAGAGAGAGAGAGAGAGAGAGAGAGATTAGCTGCAGGTGTCGGCGCCTAACGCCCCGCTCACCTGGCCTCACGTGCTAATGACGAGCACACACACCTGTAATTAGCGACACGCGGTCCATTGTCCCATTTACCTGACCCTCATTTCCCCCCCCTTCAATCTCCTTGCCCTTGCCCCCCCCCCCCCTGCCCCTACCAAGCAACTCCCCAAAACAAGGCGCTTTTAGGTTGAGTATATGGTTGTTGTTGGTTTTGGTGTTATTATTATTATTATTATTATTATTATTATTATTATTATTATTATTATTATTATTATTATTATTATTATTATTATTATTATTATTATTATTATTATTATTATTATTATTATTATTATTATTACTACTACTACTACTACTACTACTACTACTACTACTACTACTACTACTACTACTACTACTACTACTACTACTACTACTACTACTACTACTACCTCCATCTATTAGAGTTGCGTTGTGAGCGGTATATTTTGTCATATCCTTTCACAAAGCAATTCATTGGCCCCACCCCGCCAATGACTGTGGCCGACAACCATCTTTATTTAATATTACAAACTTTACTAAACATTTTATTTTTAAGCTAACAGAGCTTGTGGTTGATACGACTATCAACCACCGTCGCCTCAAAGTCCAGGTCAGCAATGCGGGTGGTTTTGGGTGCAGGTGACCTGGTTCCTCTCAGGCAGACCTAGGCTGACCTCGGGAGGGAGAAGGACAGCCTGCATCTCATCCAGGCGACCACACTGCTTCTTGGCTGTTGTTTCTTATCCGCCAGTGTTTCGGCGAGTCTTGCGTAGAAGCTCTGCGCCCTTGGTCCCATCCCTCCTGCCGTCGTGAATACTACCGGGGTGAAGGAGCCCTGGTCCACATTCTGTATTCTTTCTTCATATGCTCTGTTCTTCTCTTGTTCGTTTCTTCTGTGGGCTGCATCAAGGGTCAGGTCTCTGTGGCAATGGGCCATGGGATCAAAGATCCTTATGTCAAAATATGCCCTTTGTCCACGAGTCCAAAACCCTCTGGCGCTAACATCCACTCGTGCTTCGTTCGAAACATTAGCGGTGCGTTTGGCGAGGTGTTCGCCTTGCAGAGGGAGCAGCATGGGTTCCACAGTCACGTCGTGGCAGACTTCTTTCAGCATCTGAGCTGTTGCGTCTCTTACTTCATCATGTCTCATGCAGACGAAACCTCCTCTCTTGCATATCATGGCATGATTTTGGTTGAAGGGTGAGCCACAGTTACACATGTTTGGGAGCCCATCCACTGGCCAGCCATACCTGAGGGCAAGGGCATCAGTAAATTCTTTTTTGTTTAAGTTGAAGCCTTTTGCCCTGATAGGTAGTGTGGTTAGCCAGTTTGAACCGCCCACTTCCTGTGCAATATCTGTCCTCCTCCTTGTGTCTTTTGGGAGTTCTCTCATTAGGTCACTCAGAGTGTCTCTCTGTTTTCCTTCTCTGTTTATGGAGATTTCATTCCTTTGTGACCTAATATCTTGAGGGTTGTCTTCTCCCCTTTCATTTTGATTGGTAATATATCCGGTCAAGGAGGCTGTGATTCGGATTGAGTTCCCGAATTCAGACTCAGCCAGATTTTGCGGGTTAGTGATGCCGAGCCCACCCATTCTTGGCGGCAACTCCAGCAATCTTCTCTCCTGGTCACTGGGACATCTCCCATTTGCTATCGCCGGTATGAAGGTGTTTCTGATAGCATCTTCCAGAGGTTTTAGTAACGGAGCAACATCAGGAACTGTCCTCATGAGGTAGTTCCATTTATGCTTGACACCGTACGTAAATGCTGCGTAGGCTGCCTGCGGTTCTGTTTTGGCGATCTCACTCAGTCTCTGCAGTTCGGACTCCCAGCGCTTTACAGCCGTTTTCACATATACTACTACTACTACTATTTTTATTATTACTATTATTATTATCATCAATATTTTCCTTTTCTTCTTTTCGTCTTCTTCCTCTTCTTCTTTATTTTTCTTCTTTTCTATTTCTTCTTTTTTTATTCTTAATCTTATATTTCTTCCTCTTATTATTATTATCATTATTATGTCGGTAAATGGTGACAGAGGCAAGTAGTTTATTTGGGATTAGTTTTCTCCGCAAGGTCTTCATCCCAGAACCACCGCCCGCAGGCTAACCGACCTACAGTGGGCAGCCTCCAAAGAAAGTCCACGGTCCCTTTACTCTAGGACGGGTCTGGTTGGCCTGCGAGCGGTGGTCCCCTGAGGAAGCCCTTGGTGGCGAAGCTAATCAAGAATAAAGTACTCGTTTCCCAGAAGACCCGGCCGTGTTTCCCTTACCACCAACCTACCACAACAATAATAGATATGATGATGACAATAATAATAGTATCAATAATAACGATAATACCATCTCCACCATCATCATAGTCGTCATCATCAGCTTTATCTCCATCATTATCATCTTTTTATCAACACATTATCATCGTTTTATCATCAGTCTCGTTATCATCATCCCCAGAAAAAAAATATTGTGTGAGAGAGAGAGAGAGAGAGAGAGAGAGAGAGAGAGAGAGAGAGAGAGAGAGAGAGAGGAGAGAGGAGGGAGTGTAGGAGAGGGGCTCAACAACTGAAGGGGGGGGGAAGGAGGGAAGCTTCTCCGGTTACTTGTAATTATCGCCTTTCTCTCTCTCTCTCTCTCTCTCTCTCTCTCTCTCTCTCTCTCTCTCCCTCTTTTTTTTTTGTGTGGGTGGGTGGGTGTGTGGTTAGGAGATAAAAGGCGTATGTGCAATGGAAGACTAAGAGGAGGAGGAGGAGGAGGAGACACTGAGTAGAACGAAGAGGAAGGAAAAGAGGAGGAGGAGGAGGAGGAGGAGGAGGAGACACTGAGTAGAACGAAAAGGAAGGAAAAGAGGAGGAGGAGGAGGAGGAGGCACTGAGTAGAACGAAGAGGAAGGAAACGAGGAGGAGGAGGAGGAGGAGGAGGAAGTGGAGGAGGTGGAGGAGGAGGAGAAGAAGAAGGAGACACTGAGTATAACGAAGAGGAAGGAAAAGAGGAGGAGGAGGAGGAGGAGGAGGAGAAGAAGAAGGAGACACTGAGTATAACGAAGAGGAAGGAAAAGAGGAGGAGGAGGAGGAGGAGAGAGTGAGTTGGCTGAGTGAAAACAACCATATACGCAAGAGAGAGAGAGAGAGAGAGAGTAAATTTAGAGATGATGAAGGATAAAGAAGATGAAGAGGGAGGAAACGAGGTATCTTGTTTCTCTCTCTCTCTCTCTCTAATGGTTTATAGTAACTTTTTTTTCACTTTCCTCCATTCTTACCATATATCGCTTCCTTTCTCGCCCTCCTTCCCTCCCTCTCTCTCCCTTCCTTTCCTCCTTTTCTCTCCTCTCCCTTTCTTTCCCCGTTTCCCTCCCTCCCTCTCCCTCCCCTCTCCTTCCTTCCCATCCTTCCTTCCCTTCTCCTTTTCTTCCCTTATCACCCTATCTCTCCCTCCTCCTCTTCCTCTCTCCCTTTTTATCACCTCCCATATATTCGCCCTTGCCTTCTCCTCCAACGCTCCTTCCGTGCCATAATCCTGAGTTCGTTGATGGTGCGTTGCCTTGTGTCTTCAACTTTAAGGCGGATTGAGACTCTATTCACAACTGCACCTGGATGATCATTTGTTTTATTTGAGGTATTGTACTGAAAGTTGTTTTATTCAAGGCTACTCAGACACACTTATAGATTGTAGTGAGTGTGAGTTTAGTGAATGTTTTAAGCTCTCTTTATCGCGTGTTTCTTATGATCTCCTATACGCCTCTTTCCTTTCCCCGTTTATTGATTCTAGTTTATTGTTTTCCTCTCCCAGTGTTGTTTGAGTCTACCTTTCATCATTTTTTTATCTGTTTTTCTTCTGTTTCTACTTTATTTTCTTTCTTTTGTGAGTTTGTTTTAGTTTTCCCTTTTCTCCATGGCTGTATTTTCTTCCTTTTTATTGTTTTCCTCTCCCAGTGTTGTTTGAGTCTACCTTTCATCTTTTTTATGTTTTTCTCCTGTTTCTACTTTATTTTCTTTCTTTTGTGAGTTTGTTTTTGTTTTCCCTTTTCTCCATGGCTGTATTTTCTTACTTTTTATTGTTTTCCTCTCCCAGTGTTGTTTGAGTCTACCTTTCATCTTTTTTATGTTTTTCTCCTGTTTCTACTTTATTTTCTTTCTTTTGTGATTGTTTTAGTTTCCCTTTTCACCATGGCTGTATTTTCTTCCTTTTTATTGTTTTCCTCTCCCAGTGTTGTTTGAGTCTACCTTTCATCTTTTTTTTTATCTGTTTTTCTTCTATTTCTACTTTATTTTCTTTCTTTTGTGAGTTTGTTTTTGTTTTCCCTTTTCACCATGGCTGTATTTTCTTCCTTTTTATTGTTTTATTATTTTTTTACAGCAGAGGAGACAGTGCAAGGGCGTAAAAAAAGGAAAACAATAATAATAATAATAATAATAAAGCCCGCTACTTACTGCTCCTAAATAGAAATTGTTGTTCTTTTAATGACATCGCTGTTTTCTCTTTTTTTTAATCTTTTTATCCTTGTTTTATTTGCTTCGTTCCACTCATTATCATCTTTTTTCTTATTTTCTCTCTTTCATTCATCTTTTCTTCCCCCTTTATTTTTCCTTCTTTCATTGCTTTTCCATTTATTCTTTTCATTTATTCATTTTTTCTATATTTTTTCCCTTTTATCATTGCCATTTTTTATTTTCATTCCTTTTCTTTTTCCTACTTTTTTTTTATTATTTTATGGGTCAGTTTATTTCCTTTTGGTCCTTCCTTCCTTCCTTCCTCATCGTCCTCATTTCCATAAAAAGGCTATTGGATAATTTTTTTTCCCTCTCCTTTCTTTTGTTTTGGCACGCGTTGGTCTCTTTCTCCTGCTGCTGATGGGGGTGATGATACTG
>NC_066554.1:10006115-10013615 GCF_024679095.1 Eriocheir sinensis
AGGGTGTGCCATGTGGTAAGGCGGCGGCGGCGGGCTTAGTCAGCGGCGGCGGCGGCAGGTCGGGCGTGGGCGCGGAGGTCCCTTGTCCCTCCCATGGCGGGGGCTGACGGGGGCGGCGTGGGCGGCGGTGGGCGGTCCCTGGGTGGCGGCGGCGGCCCTGGGGATGGTGGGGGCGTACGGACCCCGCCCACCACGCCCAAAAAAGTGGGTGGGAAGATGCTGGCCGTCAAGATTCTGATGCTGGACGACACCTACACACTCTTCCAGATCCAGGTGAGTGCGTGTGTGTGTGTGTGTGTGTGTGTGTGTGTGTGTGTGTGTGTGTGTGTGTGTGTGTGTGTGTGTTTTGATTTATTGACGTCTCTTTATTGTTAGTTTTCTTTCTCTTTTTCGTTGGCATTGTGTGTGTGTGTGTGTGTGTGTGTGTGTGTGTGTGTGTGTGTGTGTGTGTGTGTGTTCAAGAAGCGGGTGGTGATGTGGCGGGCGTGTGTGTGTTGGTGGTGTGTGGTGGTTCTGGTTGTGGTGGTGGTGGTGGTGTTGGGTGTAGCTTGTGTGTGCTTAATGAGCCCATGTGACCCCACCCTGCTTCATCTAATCTTCCTCCTCCTCCTCCTCCTCCTCCTCCTCCTCCTCCTCTTTTCCTCCTCCATTACTTCCTATTTTATCTCCTCCTTTTCCATGCATTACTTCCTCTTATCCTTTCCTTCCTCCTCTTTTTCCTCTTCCTCCTCTGCTATTTTTCTCCTTTTCTTTTCCCTCCTCCATCTCTTCCTCCTCTTCCTCCTCCTTTGGCCGCCATTGTCTGTCATCTTTCCTGTTTTCATTTCCTTCTAACCTGTTGCCCGCGTCTTTGTTATTGTTTTTTCTTTTTTCCTTTTTTTTCCCCTCCTTTCCTTGGTCTCATTCATTCATTGTCTTGGTTTGTTTTCCTGTTTATTGTTTTCATCATCCGCTTTACTTTTGTTTTTCAGACGCCACGTTAGTTATTTTTATATTCATCTTTTTTTTTTTTTGCTTTCCTTTCGCTCATCAGTGTTTTTCCCTTCTTTGCTCTTGCTTTCGTTACCTTTCTTTCCTTTTCCATTCCTGTTTTTTTCCTCTCCCATTCCTGTCTTTTTACCATTCCCATTCCTGTCTTTTTCATTCCCATTCCTGTCTTTTTTCCCTTTTCCATTCCTGTCTTTTTTCCCTTTTCCATTCCTGTCTTTTTTCCCTTTTCCATTCATGTCTCTTTTCCCTTTTCCATTCATGTCTCTTTTCCCTTTTCCATTCCTGTCTCTTTTCCCTTTTCCATTCCTGTCTCTTTTCCCTTTTCCATTTCTGTCTCTTTTCCCTTTTCCATTCCTGTCTTTTTTCCCTTTTCCATTCCTGTCTTTTTTCCCTTTTCCATTCATGTCTCTTTTCCCTTTTCCATTCCTGTCTCTTTTCCCTTTTCCATTCCTGTCTCTTTTCCCTTTTCCATTTCTGTCTCTTTTCCCTTTTCCATTCCTGTCTCTTTTCCCTTTTCCATTCCTGTCTCTTTTCCCTTTTCCATTCCTGTCTCTTTTCCCTTTTCCATTCCTGTCTCTTTTCCCTTTTCCATTCCTGTCTCTTTTCCCTTTTCCATTTCTGTCTCTTTTCCCTTTTCCATTCCTGTCTTTTTTCCCTTTTCCATTCCTGTCTTTTTTCCCTGTTCCATTCCTGTCTCTTCCCTTTTCCATTCCTGTCACTTTCCCTTTCCCATTCCTGTCTTTTTTCCATTCCCATTCCTGTCACTTTTCCTTTTCCGTTCCTGTCACTTTCCCTTTTCCATTCCTGTCTTTTTTCCATTCCCATTCCTGTCACTTTTCCTCTCCCATTCCTGTCTTCTCTTTTTCTTCCTTTCCTCTTTATATTTACTTGCTTACATCTCCTTCTTCTTCTTCTTCTCACTCTTCCTATATATATGTTTCCTTCTCTTTTTCTTTCCCCGACATTTCTTCTTCCATTCCTCTCTTCCTCCCCATTCCTACTGCTTTCTTTTTCCTTTCTTCGTCTGTTTTACTTCTCTTTTTCTCTCCCTTCCTCTCTCTTTCCTTTCTTATCCTTCTTTCCTTTCTCAATCTCTTCCTATTCCTTTCCCGTCACTTTTCCTCCTCTTCTTCCTTCCTTTCCTCTCTTCTTGCTTTCCTTCCCCCTTCTCCTTCCCTTTCTTTTCTATCCCCCGTCTCTTTTTATTCTCCTTTCTTCCCTTTCTCCTTCCTTGCTATCTGGTGCTATCTCCTTGCCTATCTTCTGGTGTCTGTTCTTCCTATGTATTTCTATGTATTCCTATGTATATCCCATCCTCCTTCCTGCCTCATTCACCCTTAATCTCCCTTCCTCCCTCTTTTTCTCCCTATTCCATTCCCGGTCACGCTTCTTCTGCCCTCTCCTTCCTTTCCCTTCTTCCTCTCCTCCCTTCTATCCTTTCCTTTTCATTATTATTTCATGCACTGCCTCTTTCCTTCTTCCGTTCCCTACCATCCTTCTTCCCCCTTCTCTTCCTCCCTCCTTCCTTCCCTCTCCTTCTCTCCCTCCGCACTGCCTCCATATTCCATTCCATGTCAGTTTCCTTCCGTATTTCATCTCCTCTATTTTCCTTCATTCAATATCTTACCGGAGGAGGAGGAGGAGGAAGAGGAGGAGGAGGGAAGAGGAGGAAGAGGACGGAAGAGGAGGACGGAAGAGGAGAAGGACGGAAGAGAGAGAGAGAGAGAGAGAGAGAGAGAGAGAGAGAGAGAGAGAGAGAGAGAGAGAGAGAGAGAGAGAGAGTAATTTTGTATCATTTCTGTTTACATTTGTTATTCCGCCTTTTGTGTGTCTTGGGAGAAGGAGGAGGAGGAGGAGGAGGAGGAGGAGGAGGAGGAGGAGGAGGAAGACGGAATCTGTATTCAATTGGATAATGAGGATTCGTTATGATAATGGTCTTTTTATTCTCGTGTGTGTGTGTGTGTGTGTGTGTGTGTGTGTGTGTGTGTGTGTGTGTGATTGAGCTCCGGCAGTAAACAGACACGATCTCATATCATCATCATCATCATCATCATCATCATCATCATCATCTATTTCTTTTCCGCGTCGGTACAGTCGGCAGCGCAGGTGAGGCAACGTAGAAATTAGATTAAGGTAAAGGTAAAGTTGTGGGCATACGCTATTTCTACGCGTGCTTAGTTAGTCGTTAGCAGTTAATTGTAGATAGTTAAAAGTATTGACCTCATAGAAAGTACTACATTAACCCCTTGGCTGCGGATTTCCTACAAGAAGACCTCACCAAGCTACAGGAATGGATCAAAAAGTGGCTGCTACAATTCAATGAAGAAAAATGTAAAGTCCTGCACCTTGGGAGGGGATATCCAGCACACCGATACCACATGGGAAACACTCCACTATCCACCACAGAGGCAGAGAAAGACCTGGGACTATAATGTTACCAGGCTACCAGTGAAGGGATATCCAGCACACCAATACCACATGGGAAACACTCCACTATCCACCACAGAGGCAGAGAAAGACCTGGGAGTGTATATTATCAGGCTACCAGTGAAGGGATATCCAGCATACCAATACCACATGGGAAACACTCCACTATCCACCACAGAGGCAGAGAAAGACCTGGGAGTGTATATTATCAGGCTACCAGTGAAGGGATATCCAGCACACCAATACCACATGGGAAACACTCCACTATCCACCACAGAGGCAGAGAAAGACCTGGGAGTGTATATTACCAGGCTACCAGTGAAGGGATATCCAGCATACCAATACCACATGGGAAACACTCCACTATCCACCACAGAGGCAGAGAAAGACCTGGGAGTGTATATTACCAGGCTACCAGTGAAGGGATATCCAGCATACCAATGCCACATGGGAAACACTCCACTATCCACCACAGAGGCAGAGAAAGACCTGGGACTATAATGTTACCAGGCTACCAGTGAAGGCGAAATCCGTGCCAATCGCAGCGGACGGGTTAACCTACAGTGCAGCAATAATAGCATTCAATAAAACTCCAATACAAAGCAGTAGATTCAGGAACATCCATCGCAGTCATTGTCACGGTCATCTTCTAGCACCTCAGTTTATATATTTGTCTTTTCCACAGCAATGGCAGCAGCTTTAAGGCATCAGAAACGGGAAACATAAAATTACGCTAAACTCGGTTCCAGCAAAAAACTTAAAGATAGCACAAGGATCCCAAAGAGTTTAACCCGGTAGCTGCGGGGATCATGTTTCTCAAAGGCCCTCTAAGCGAGAAAAATGAGAAAAAATCACCACTCACACATACCATTTTATAACATATATCAACGCATTTGTGATCAGTTTATGCATCATCTATTTGGGGGGTTTTATATCATGGCAAAAATTTGGCCCGTCACTGGTACACGGTAAAGCCACAAATTTGGCCTGTCGCTGGTATACGGTAAAGCCACAAATTTGGCCCCTCGCTGGTATACGGTAAAGCCAGAAATTTGGCCCGTCGCTGGTACACGGTAAAGCCGCAAATTTGGCCCCTCGCTGGTATACGGTAAAGCCAGAAATTTGGCCCGTCGCTGCTACACGGTAAAGCCACAAATTTGGCCCGTCGCTGCTTCCGGGTTAATTACGAATGGAGAGGTGTCCTGAAACTCCCCTTTTCAAAGACCCAAGTTTTGCTCACATCACGTTTTCATCTTTTCATAACCAGAAGCATTAACATGAACACTACCGAATAAATTAAGTTAGGCGCAAAAAAGAGCCATGCATACTTACATACATAATTTGGAGAAGAAGAGAAAGAGAAGGAGCGTAAGCGGGTGAGAGCGAATCAAAGGGATGAGGTATTGCGCGGTTCCCTGCTCGCTGTATTGCCTGAACAGGGAACCAATCGCGGCCCATCGGGGGGAGTCATAAGGCGCAGGGCATTGTGGGCGGCGGGGAAGGGACGGATGGAGGGCGCAGGCAGGAAGGGAGGAAGGAAGGCAGCAAGGACGGAAGGAGAGACCCATTGTTATTCTCCTCCTCCTCCTCCTCCTCCTCCTCCTCCTTTTCTTTCTTCTCTTCCGCCTCTTAAGCCCAAAACCGCACATCACGATTAACAGCGCGACAAAATCTTTATGATGACACCACCCTCTTCCTCCTCCTCCTCCTCCTCCTCCATTTTTCTTCTCCTCCTCCAGTTCTCTTTGTCCTCATTAACGTCTCCTTTTTCTTTTTTTTCCTTTTGTCTTTCCCCTTCTTTATATCCTAATCGCTTTTGCAGTCTTCTCTTCTTCCTCTTTTTTTACTTCTTATTTTCCTTTTATCTTTATTTATATTCCTCAGTTTCGTTCTCCCTCTTCTCTCCTCTTCCTCCTCTTCCTCCTTCTCCTCCTCCTCCTCCTCCTCCTCCTCCTCCTTTTCCTCCTCCTCAGCTTATTAATTGGACATAAGGCCATCACAGAACTGAGAAGGGCCATGTGAAGGAGCTGGCTGAAGAGGAGGAGGAGGAGGAGGAGGAGGAGAAGGAGGAGGAGGAGGAGGAGGAGGAGGAGCATCTCATTGACCCATGATCCTAAGTACCCAAACACATGATACGAAGCCCGGAGGAGGAGGAGGAGGAGGAGGAGGAGGAGGAGAAGGAGGATAGTGTATACATGTCTCCTTGAAGATCCAGATTAACAAGCGACATGTGACCTCTGCTCCTCCTCCTCCTCCTCCTCTGGCGTTGCTGAGAGGGAAAAATAGTAAAGAGATAGAAGTGACCTCTGACTTAAATCTTGGATGAGAGAGAGAGAGAGAGAGAGAGAGAGAGAGAGAGAGAGAGAGAGAGAGAGAGAGAGAGAGAGAGAGAGAGAGAGAGAGAGAGAGAGAGAGAGAGAAAGGTCATGCCCTCTTTACTTCCCATCTACATTTACACGACCCTCAGTTGGCTACAGTTTAGAGAGAGAGAGAGAGAGAGAGAGAGAGAGAGAGAGAGAGAGAGAGAGAGAGAGAGAGAGAGAGAGACTTCTTGAAAATTGCAGGTTTTTATTGCATATACAAGGAGGCTAATGTCATGAGGCTCAGAGAGAGAGAGAGAGAGAGAGAGAGAGAGAGAGAGAGAGAGAGAGAGAGAGAGAGAGAGAGAGAGAGAGAGAGAGAGAGAGAGAGAGAGAGAGAGAGAGAGAGCGAATCCCCCATTCCCCCCGTTCGTAGTGCCTGTTTGTGATTCTCCCTTCGCGTGTGCTAGAGAGAGAGAGAGAGAGAGAGAGAGAGAGAGAGAGAGAGAGAGAGAGAGAGAGAGAGAGAGAGAGAGAGAGAGAGAGAGAGAGAGAGAGAGAGAGAGAGAGAGAGAGAGAGAGAGATATATAATGATGTGAAGGGAGCGATAAATGAGGCGTCCGTGAGTGTATGTGTGTGTGTGTGTGTGTGTGTGTGTGTGTGTGTGTGTGTGTGTGTGTGTGTGTGTGTGTGTGTGTGTGTGTGTGTGTGTGTGTGTGTGTGTGTGTGTGTGTGTGTGTGTGTGTGTGTGTGTGTGTGTGTGTGTGTGTGTGTGTGTTTCTGCCCCTACGCCATAGTAACCTGAGATATTTTGATGCGCATTATTTTCCTTTACCAAACACAAAATTGCTATTCCGACAAAACTTCCTATTTTCCAAAGTGTTTTTACCTATCTCTGATCTTCCTAACTTCTGTGTGTGTGTGTGTGTGTGTGTGTGTGGTGTAGGGGATGGCATATTGCACCCTCATCATGAACAATATCATCTCCCTCATCATCAACAGTATCATCACCCTCATCGTCAACAGTATCATCACTATCGACACGACTTTTTTTCCCCGGGGCGGTGTGACGCGGGTACATGACAGGGGCGAGCGATGGGCTGCCTCGGGTGGCGCTTGAAGGGGATAGACCCGTTAGGCGAGGCTCCTGATTGCCGGCCACTGGAAGCCTGGTTAGGAAGGCTCTCCATCATAAGAACATAAGAACATAGAGAGAGAGAGAGAGAGAGAGAGAGAGAGAGAGAGAGAGAGAGAGAGAGAGAGAGAGAGAGAGAGAGAGAGAGAGAGAGAGAGCACCTTTCCTCCACCTTTCGTAGGGCCTCTTTGTGATTCTCCGAGTGACCTACACAGGGCAGCTCCAGAATCCTCCCACCCCAGAACAGCTCCAGAATCCCCCGAGGCAGCTCCAGAATCCCCCCCGTCGCTAAAGGTTATCGGTAGGCGCCTATCTCTGAGTCCAGCGGCTTCCACACTCACCCGCTATGGAGTTATCTGATGTGGGGCCGTAGTTGGACACACAACGACGCAAGATTAGCCAGACAAGAGGCCAGTTGTGAAGGGTTCTCATCTCCAAATTATAGGTCTTTCAAATTAGCTTTCTTTGCTTCGATAATTATAATTTATGAATGTCCTCCCTCGGTTAATTTGATAATGTACATTAGTATCAAACTTTTAACCTTTACTGGCATGTTGTTACGCATAAATTTGCTGCCTATTTTGTGGTATGCGAGATATCTGATTTGTGACCATTTGAAACTTAGTTAAAAGGTATTTCTAACCTAC
>NC_066554.1:10018615-10113615 GCF_024679095.1 Eriocheir sinensis
AAGACCCAAAATCAGTGGGATGGGGGAAGGAGGAAGGGGAGAATGGAGAGGGATGAGGAGGGGACAGGAAGAAAGGAAGGAAGGAAGGAAGGAAGGAAAAATTCAACCCGTCCACTACCATTCTCTCCCCTCCCATTCCCCTCCCCTCTCCCCTCTTTCCTCCCTCATCCCCTTCCCCTCCTTCCTCTCCCCTCCTAACGCATACGAGCTCGGTGTGGTAAAAGGAGGAAAGCAGGAGGAAAGAGGAGAGGGGACGGAGGGAGAGGCCAGTGTGTTACCTACCGAAAAGTGGATATTGCCTCAAGATATATCGAAGCCCGTTATTTATACCATCTCGCTATTGGGCTGTTTTTTCGTCCTTATCGGAATGTATCTATTTGTCCACCGCTATGGCTGTCTGTCTGTGTGTGTGTGCGTCTATTTGTGTATGTCTTCTGCTTGGTTGATATGTATACTTGTAGTTATATGTATGAGTATGTGTGTCCGTATGTGTTTATTCGTAAGTTTGTGGGTTTGTATGTGTCTCTATGTATCCGTGAATCTGTGTGTATGTCTGTTTGTCTGTATGTATATGTGTAGTTCTGTGTATGTGAATTCATCAATGTATATTCTATCTTTATCTACCAATATTTTCCCATCCTCGTCTCTTCCTGTCTATCTCTATCCATTTCTGATTATTAATTTATCTACCTATCTCTAAACAACTTATCTTTGCAACTCTCTCATCTCGTTTTACTCACCTTATTTTATGTATTCGCGTGTTCTTCCACTTCACCTAAAGCTTTATCTATCATTATTTTCCCATCTTCGTCTTCCTGTCTATTTCTATCCATCTCTGCTTATCAGTTTATCTACCTATCTCTAAACAACTTATCTCTGCAACTCTCTCATCTCATTTTACTCACTTTTTTTTATGTATTCGGCTATTCTTCTACCTCAACTAAAGCTTTATCTACCATTATTTTCCCATCTTCGTCTTCCTGTCTATCTCTATCCATCTCTGCTTATCAATTTATATACCTATCTCTAAACAACTTATCTCTGCAACTCTCTCATCTCCTTTTACTTCCCTTATTTTATGTATTCGCGTGTTCTTCCACTTCACCTAAAGCTTTATCTACCATTATTTTCCCATCTTCGTCTTCCTGTCTATCTCCATCCATTTCTGCTTATCAGTTTATCTACCTATCTCTAAACAACTTATCTCTGTAACTCTCATCTCCTTTTGTTCGCCTTTTTTTTCATGTATTCGCCTGTTTTTCCATTTCACTTAAAGCCTTATCTCCCTATCTGCTTACTAATATATCGGCGTGTATCTCTCCATCTAGGGTTTTTATCTCCTCATCCTATCTCTTGCTTCCATCCGCATCTATCGGCCTATTGATCTATTGAGCCAGCATCCCCACTACCACCACCTCCATCCACCACCACCACCTCCACCCACCACCCACCACCAACTTTCACTACCCTCACCACCCCCACTACCACTACCACCACCATCCCCACCACCTCCACCCACCACCACTTTCACTACCCTCCCCCCCCCTCCCCCCCACTACCACAACCCCCCCCCCGGCCTTAGTCAGCCAAAACAAGCACTCAGCGCCAACATAAATCTGATTACATCGCTTTATCGCTCGCAAAAAAAAAAAAAAAAAAGTTCGTGCATATAAAATGGCGTGTATTATTTTTAGTTTATTGTTATGGTCATTGCTGTTATTAATATTACTTGGTGTTATTTTTATTATCGTTACCACATTTATTAATAAGAAGATTTATTGCAGTTATAGCGGCGTTAGGAGGAGGAGGAGGAGGAGGAGGAGGATTAGAAGGAGGAGGAGGAGGAGGAGGCTCAAGTATTAACTGGAAAAGGAGTAAAATAACGGAGAAAGTATACCAAGAGGAAGTAAAAGAGGAGGAGGAGGAGGAGGAGGAGGAGGAGGAGGTGGTGGTGGTGGTGGTGGTGGTGGATAAGAAAGTGGAAAAGGAATAAAATAACAGAGAAAGTATACCAAGAGGAGGAGAAGAAGAAAAAGAAGAAGAAGAAGAAGGAAGAGGAGGAGGAGAAATAATAATAATAATAATAATAATAATAATAATAATAATAATAATAATAATAAAAATAATAATAATAATAATAATAATACGGGAATAGATGCAGAAATGAATAATAAAACACAAGTTAAGAAAAACATCAATAGAAATAAAATGTATCGTCACCGTGGTAATTGAATCTCGGCGTGGCCTCACCGCAGACTTTTCATTCGCTTCAGCTCGGCCTTCTGCTTCTCTTAACTTCCTTTCCTAACTTGCGCTTTTACATTCTATATTTCTACTCCTTCTTTCCTTCTTTCGTTGTTCTTTCTTTTTTTCTTTCGATTTTTCTCTTCTTTCATTCTTATTTTCCTTCATTTTGCTTCTTTCCTTCTTTCTTTCTCCTCCCTTCTTTTCCTACTTTACGCTTTTAAATTCTACATTTCTGCTCTACCTTTCCTTCTTTCTTTTATTCTTTCGATTTTTCTCCCTTTTCATTCTTATTTTCCTTCATTTTGCTTCTTTTCTTCTTTCTCTTCCCTTCTTTACGCTTTTACATTCTACGTTTCTACTCCTTCTTTCGTTCTTTCTTTTTTTCTTTCGATTTTTCTCTTCTTTCATTCTTATTTTCCTTCATTTTGCTTCTTTCCTTCTTTCTCTTCCCTTCTTTACGCTTTTACATTCTACATTCCTACTCTTTCTTTCCTTCTTTCGTTCTTCTTTCATTTTTCTTTCTCGAATTTTCTCCCTCCTTTCATTCTTATTTTCCTTCATTTTGCTTCTTTCCTTCTTTCTTTCTCCTGCCTTCCTTTTCTACCTTACGCTTTTACATTCTATAATCCTACTCTTTCTTTCCTTCTTTCTTTTGTTTCTTTCGATTTTTCTCCCTCCCCCTCCTCCTCCTCCTCCTCCTCCTCCTCATCATCATCATCATTGTCATTAATAACGCTTTTTTCTTTCTCTTTTTCTACCTCTCTCCTTGGGTCAATACAGCAGCCTTTCCTTACCTCAGGGCACTCTTTAAATGTTGAGAGAGAGAGAGAGGAGAGGAGAGGAGAGGAGAAGAGAAGAGAGGGAAGAGAGGGAAGAGAGGGAAGAGAAAGGAAGGGAAGGGAAGGGAAGGGAAGGGAAGGGAAGAGAAGAGAAGGAAAGGAAAGGAAAGGAAAGCAAAGCAAAGCAAAGCAGAGCAAAGCAGAGAGAGAGAGAGAGAGAGAGAGAGAGAGAGAGAGAGAGAGAGAGAGAGAGAGAGAGAGAGAGAGAGAGAGCGTACAATAAGTGCGATAATAGCCGATCTTACACCCACGAACCAACCCTCATTGCAGGTTGCACGAATTCATTGATTTATAGGAAGGTGAAAAGGAGTGAATTAATGAATGAATAGATGAGGGAAAGGATTATTGAATGAGTATATTAATGGTGGCGATTAATGAGAGCGGGGAGAGTAGTGAAGGGAGGAGGAGGAGGAGGAGGAGGTGATGATGATAATAAATGTGGTGGAAATTAGTTTGGTGGTGGTGGTGGTGGGGGTAGTGGTGGTGGTGGTGATGATGATGGGTGGTGTTCCTTCATAATTAGGATGACAGCGGTGATAAAGAGAATTAGTTAAAGTTAAATGGCATCATTCTTTTATGTCTTTTAGGGTCGTATTTTAAGACATATCGCGCCCAAGAACACTAATTTCACAAGGCTTTCGTAGGAGTTGTGGGCATTTCCAAGAGTAGTTTCATGACCCTGGCGGTAGTGTGACCCTTCTTCTGTACCGTGAACCTAGAAACACATATTTGACAAGGGTTTCGTAGGAATTGGGGGCATTTCCAGGAGTAGTTTCATGACCCTGGCGGTAGTGTGACCCTTCTTCTGTATCGTGAACCTAGAAACACATATTTGACAAGGCTTTCGTAGGAGCTGTGGGCATTTCCAAGAGTAGTTTCATGACCCTGGCGGTAGTGTGACCCTTCTTCTGTATCGTGAACCTAGAAACACATATTTGACAAGGCTTTCGTAGGAGTTGTGGGCATTTCCAAGAGTAGTTTCATGACCCTGGCGGTAGTGTGACCCTTCTTCTGTACCGTGAACCTAGAAACACATATTTGACAAAGCTTTCGTAGGAGTTGTGGGCATTTCCAGGAGTAGTTTCATGACCCTGGTGGTAGTGTGACCCTTCTTCTGTACCGTGAACCTAGAAACACATATTTGACAAGGCTTTCGTAGGAGTTGTGGGCATTTCCAAGAGTAGTTTCATGACCCTGGCGGTAGTGTGACCCTTCTTCTGTACCGTGAACCTAGAAACACATATTTGACAAGGGTTTCGTAGGAGTTGTGGGCATTTCCAGGAGTAGTTTCATGACCCTGGCGGTAGTGTGACCCTTCTTCTGTACCGTGAACCTAGAAACACATATTTGACAAGGCTTTCGTAGGAGTTGTGGGCATTTCCAGGAGTAGTTTCATGACCCTGGCGGTAGTTTGACCCTTCTTCTGTACCATGAACCTGTAGAAACACATATTAGAACCCGACTGACCCCCTCTTTGACCTTTAGAAATAGGTGATGTGAAAGGTGAGAGTATCTAATAATGCCGACCTTAAGCTCCCCGGAAGCGGTTCTTGTGGTAGCTCCGAGCTTATACTTACTCGGGTAGACTTTTTTATATTTTTTTTTTCACTGAGGCGTTTTCTTCGCAATATCTTTATTTTATGGAGGACACTGACAAAGAGCAAAGCGTAACAATGCCAACGACAACAGCAACACTAACAACAAAACTAAAACTCACAACACACCGCCCCCTTGAAGAAGACTACGGCTGGTATTGCAAGACATTTTCGCTTCTCCCATCAGCTGTTTCTAAAGGTCAAAGAGGGGCTCAATCAGGTTCTAATGAGTGTTTTTTTAGGCTCATGGTACAGAAGAAAGGTCAAACTACCACCAGGGTCATAAAACAACCCCTGGAAATGCCCACAACTCCTACGAAAGCCTTGTCAAATATGTGTTTTTTGGCGGCGAAATGTCTTTTAATACCGCCCTAAAAGTATATACCACAAAAAGAACGATAGAAATGAGTATCAGAAACGTATATTGATGCTTCCCCGTAGCAGTCGAATCTATACAGTGTTGCTGGGTCTCATATGGGGAAGGTTGGGTCACTGGGAGGCTTTGGGAAGTAGTCAGGGGTCAGAGGTCAGCGGGTATCGAAGCCAGATTAGGTTGGTATTCCAAGACGCTTCATTCTACCCTATCAACTATTTCCTACGGTCGTAAAGGAGGTTAATCGGGTTCTAATGAGTGTTTTTTCACGTTCTTGGTAGATAAGCTTTGTCAGACCACCGCCAGGGTCATACAACTACCAGTGGAAATCCCTACCGCTCCTACGAAAGCCTTGCCAAACGTGTGTGTGTGTGTGTGCGTTCTTGGGCGGCAAAATATTAATAATGACACGCGTTATAGTAAGGTTGTGTTCATGGTGATAGTGGAAGGCTTTTTACACGGCGGGATAGTGCCGTTATGGAGGAAGATGTCTGGTTGTGATCGTATATAGTGAAGGTGTCGAGTTGGTGGTGATGGACATGGTGGTGGTGATGGTGGTAGTGGTGGTAGTGGTGGAGATGTTATTAAGACGGTAGCAGCGGGGATCATGTTTCTTAATGGTCCCCCTAAGCGAGAAAAATGAGAAAAAAATCATCACTCAACAAACCATTTCATAATATATATCAAAGCATTGTGATCAGTTTATGCATCATCTATTTTGGGGGGTTTAAATCATGGCACAAATTTGGCCCGTCGCTGCTACACGGTTAAGCCACAGCTGCTACACGGTAAAGCCACAAATTTGGCCCGTCGCTGCTACACGGTAAAGCCACAAATTTGGCCCGTCGCTGCTACACGGTAAAGCCACAAATTTGGCCCGTCGCTGCTACACGGTAAAGACACAAATTTGGCCCGTCGCTGCTACACGGTAAAGACACAAATTTGGCCCGTCGCTGCTACCGGGTTAAAGGTAGTGGTGTTAATGGTGTTGGTGGTTGTAGTGGTGGTGGTGGTTGGTGGTTGTCGTAATGGTGATGGCGGTGTTGGTGGTCATGGTCATGGTGGTGGTGGTGGTGTAAGTTCAGTATAAAGGTAAATATAGGATTAAAGATTTTTGTCCTGAGCACCAGCTGGGTCTGAGGCAAGGCTGATGAATAACCTTCCTCCGGGTCTCTCTCCACCCCTCCACTCCACCCTTCCTTTCCTCCACCCCTCCACCCCCTCCTTCATACCTCACTCGGCAACCTCACTTCTCATGACTTCCTCCTCCTGTCCCGTCATCTCTCATTTCTAGTTCACGCTCCTCTCCTCTTCTCTTCTCTCTTCGCTTTCTCTTCTCTTCTTTCCCTTCTCTTCTTTCCCCTCTCCTCTTCTCTGTTTTTCAATCTTCTCTCTTCTCTTTCCTCTCCTCATCCTCTTCTCTAATCATCTCTTCTCCTCCATTGCCTCTCTCCTCTTCTCTCTTCTCCTTTCTCTTTTCTTCTTTCCCCTCTTCGCTCCTCTCCTCTGTTTTCCAATCTTCTCTCTTTCGTCTCCTCATCCTCTTCTCTAATCATCTCTTCTCCTTCATTGCCTCTCTTCTCTCTTCTGCTTTCTCTTCTCTTCTTTCCCCTCTTCTCTCCTCTCCTCTGTTTCCCAATCTCCTCTCTTCTCTTTCCTCTTCTCCATCATTACCTCTCCTCTCCTTTCCTCTTTTCCTCTCTCCTTTTCTCTCCTAACCTCTCCTCTCCTTGTATCTCCATCTCTCTTTTCCTCTGTTCTGTATTCCTCTCTTCTCTCCTCTCTTCTTCTCTCCCTTCTTTTAATTTCCTTTTCTTTCCTCTCGTCTTTCCCTTACCTCTTTTTTCCCCTCTCTCTTCCTCTTCTTTGATCCCTTATCCTCTTCTTTGCTCTGTTTTCCTTTCCTTTCCTTTCTTTTCCTTTCCTCTCTTCCTCTTCTCATCCCTTTCCTTTTCGTTATTTTTTCCTTTCCATTCATTTCCTCTCTTCATCGTTCCTAATCTCTCCTCTCTTCTCGCTTTTCCTCTCCCTTTTAATTCTCGTTCTCTCTCTCTCTTGTCTCTCTCTCGTTCTCTCTTCTCTCCATTATCCGTCATTTCCTTCATTCCCTTCTTTCCTCCCTCTGTTTTCCATCGTGACATATATTTGCTTACTTTGCTTCCATATTTTTCCTTTCTTTATTTGAGTTCATTTTTTTTTCTCTTTCGTTTAGTTTCTTTATACATTTTTTATCTTATCCGTTTATCTCTTCTTTTCTTTCTTCTTTCTTTTTTCTTTTTTGCTTGATTTTATTTTTCTCATTTCTTCTACTAACGTTCGTCTTTCCTTGTTTTATTATTATTATTATTATTATTATTATTATTATTATTATTCTCTCTCTCTCTCTCTCTCTCTCTCTCTCTCTCTCTCTCTCTCTCTCTCTCAAACTCTTGGATTCGAATAAGTGACGACAGAGAGAGAGAGAGAGAGAGAGAGAGAGAGAGAGAGAGCGGTTCAGATTTATCACAGTTTTCCAAAAGCTTCGTTTGTCTCCAATTTTATGAGAAAAGTGGACCAACTGCAGAGAGAGAGAGAGAGAGAGAGAGAGAGAGAGAGAGAGAGAGAGAGAGAGAGAGAGAGAGAGAGAGAGAGAGAGAACGAAGGCTGATACCTCTACATTAAATAATAATCACCCTTTTCCTCCTCCCCCTCCTCCTCCTCCTCCTCCTCTTCCTCCTTATAACACCTGCAGGAGAGAATGAGATTAAGGCAAGGAGGACAGGATGCAGGTGGGAGGGACGGAAGGAGGAGGAGGAGGAGGAGGAGGAGGAGGAGGAGGAGTGACAAGCAAGGAAAAAAAAAAGAAGGAATTAATTGCACAAGAGAGAGAAAAAAGAAAAGAAAAAAAAAGTAAATAAAAACAAGATAAAGCAAAGCGAAGAAAATACTTGACCACGTTGTTGTTGTTGTCTTTTGTTTTTAATGTTCTTACGTGTCGAGGAAATGAAAGTTTATGAAGGTGTGTGTGTGTGTGTGTGTGTGTGTGTGTGTGTGTGTGTGTGTGTGAGAGAGAGAGAGAGAGAGAGAGAGAGAGAGAGAGAGAGAGAGAGAGAGAGAGAGAGAGAGAGAATTACATAGATTTCATAAAAAATCAGACCACACAGACCCCATGGTCTAGACTAGGTGGTCTGTCCTTAAACCTAAGTGAATCTACACTAATTAGATGGCTCCAAAACGTTGCTTTTCTACTCTAGTTAATATTAAGTTGAAGGAAGTGACGGTCAAGCTTGTTTTTAAAGGAATCAATCGTGTTACACTGGACCACTGATGGTGGGAGCTTATTCCATTCTCGCACTACAACGTTGGTGAAGAAAATTTCGTGCAGTCTGAATTTACTTGTCTACATTTGAGTTTTATGCCATTGTTCCTCGTTCGCAAAGTGTCATCGATCATAAACAATTTTGTTCTGTCTACATTCGTGAAACCATTAAGTATTTTAAAACATTCGATCAGTTTTCCTCGGAGGCGACGTTTCTCAAGAGAGAACATGTTAAGGGTGGAAAGCCTTTCTTCGTAGGATTTGTTGCGCAAGGAAGGGATCATTTTTGTTGCCCGACGCTGAACACCTTCTAATTTAGCAATGTCCTTTGCATGGTGAGGAGACCAAAACTGTACCGCATATTCCAAGTGGGGTCTGACTAAACTATTGTAGAGCGGAAGTATTACATCTTTATTCTTGAATAAAAAGTTTCTTTTAATGAAGCCCAACATTCTGTTCGCTTTATTTGCTGCATCGATGCATTGATGTGAGAATTTGAGGTTTGACGCGATTTTGACCCCCAGGTCCTTAACGCATTGAACGCTTGTGAGTTTAACGCCGCGCATTTCGTAATCGAACTTCTTATTTCTTGTTCCAACTTGAAGGACCTGGCACTTGTCTACGTTAAAGGGCATCTCCCATCTATCCGACCAAGCTGAAATTTTGTGCAAATCCTCTTGGAGGCTTTGCCTGTCTTCGTCAGTGAGAACCGAGTTACCAATCTTTGTGTCGTCTGCAAATTTACTAATGCGATTATTGAGTCCAACATCCACGTCGTTGATGTAAATAATGAAGAGCACTGGGCCAAGAACCGAGCCCTGAGGGACGCCACTAGTGACCGGCGCCCACTCTGAGTTAAATCCGTCAATCACCACTCTTTGTTGTCTGTTGCTCAACCAATTCGCGATCCATTGGTGTACTTGACCGTCAATACCTATTTGCTTTAATTTGTAAAGTAATTTATGATGTGGGACTTTATCAAACGCTTATGGGACTTTATCAAACGCTTATGGGACTTTATCAAACGCTTTAGGACTTTATCAAACGCTTGAGAGAGAGAGAGAGAGAGAGAGAGAGAGAGAGAGAGAGAGAGAGAGAGAGAGAGAGAGAGAGAGAGAGAGAGAGAGAAGTCCCCCACTATTATCAATTTTCTTACCTCCTCCTCCTCCTCCTCCTCCTCCTCTTCCGCACCGAGGCCCACATAATGTTTCTCCAGGTGGAGTCTTGCCTCCACTTCCGCCTTAATTTCCTCCACTGTCTCTCCACTTCTTTTGGGGAGGACGTGCCCTGGAGAGAGAGAGAGAGAGAGAGAGAGAGAGAGAGTTTTCTTTCCTCCTTCCCTCCCCCTCTTATCTCTCTCTCTCTCTCTCTCTGTCCCTATAAGAACATGTCAGTCACAACAAGGTGGGATATTGAGGAAGGAAGGCCTCCTCCTCCTCCTCCTCCTCCTCCTCTGAACTTGCCATCGTTATGCTCTCTGGTCTTATTTGTTACGTCGCCATACATGAAGGGGATTCGAACCCTGACCCAGCACCGCCTTGTTTTTTTGCGCCACACTGCTGCCTTGACCCAGCGTTGCCAGATTATCGTACTTTATCTCTTTTTTTTCCGCCGATATATCTCTCTCTCACCCCTTTCTCATATCCTCTCTATCCAACGTTACCAGATTATCGTACTTTTTTTCCACCTATATCTCTCTCTCCCCTTTCTCATATCCTCTCTATCCAACGTTACCAGATTATCGTACTTTTTTTCCACCTATATCTCTCTCTCCCCTTTCTCATATCCTCTCTATCCAACGTTGCCAGATTATCGTACTTTATCTCTTTTTTTCCACCTATATCTCTCTCTCCCCTTTCTCATATCCTCTCTATCCAACGTTGCCAGATTATCGTACTTTATCTCTTTTTTCCACCTATATCTCTCTCTTACCCCTTTCTCATATCCTCTCTATCCAACGTTGCCAGATTATCGTACTTTATCTCTTTTTTCCACCTATATCTCTCACCCCTTTCTCATATCCTCTCTATCTAACGTTACCAGATTATCGTACAGATTATCGTACCTCTATCCAACGTTGCCAGATTGTCGTACTTTGCCTCTTATGTCTTCTGATTTCCGACCCAAAACTGCATTCATCACCCAAATAACTGCCTTCATATATGGTTATCGTTTAAATGGTTAATTATTAGTGCTTCTTGGTAAGAGTTATGGGCCAGAAACATGTAAATACGCGGCCCGTTTTTTTTAATATTTAACGATACCGTCTTTTGCTCCTGTTTTTTTCCCCCTTTACATTAGAAATTTTGGTGGTCACTGAATAGTCTTGTCCCTCCGTCCTTGTTTATTTCCTATATGTAAACTCTCATCTTTCTACTTAATTACGAGGCTTTTGTTGTTACTGTTATATATTTTGTTTTGTCAGTCTTGTCTTTTTGTAAGTGTATTTTTTTTGACGTTATTCCTCTCATGTTAGTGTTAGTAGTGTATGTTATGTTTCGTCTGTACTGTTTTCTTTCAGTTACTGTTGAGTGGAGGTCGATGAGGTGGAGGTGGTGGTGGAGGTATAAGGAGACAGATATAGATGGGGATTAAGGACTGGGATGTTGGTTAGGCGAATATATGGGTGTAGGCGTAGGTGGAGGTGGAAGGAGACATATATAGATGGGGATTAAGGACTGGGGTGTTGGTTAGGCGAATGTATGGGTGGAGGTGAAGATGGAGGTGTAAGGAGACATATATAGATTGGGGATTAGGGACTGGGGTGTTGGTTGGCCGAATGTATGGGTGGAGGTGGAGATGGAGGTGGAAGGAGACAGATATAGATTGGGATTAGGGACTGTGGTGTTGGTTGGCCGCATGTATGGGTGGAAGATATATGGTAGAGTTAGTGTATGTGGTGGGGGGGATGAAGGTGTGTGTATTATTGGGGGATGGGAAGTGTGGGGGAGGACTGGGGTGTGTGTGATGGTGGAGGGAGGTATGGGTTAGGGGATAGAGTGCGGTGGGGGAGGGGGGTATGGTGGGGGAGGGGAATCTGTGTTGGGGATGAGGGAGTGAGGTATTGGGGGTGGTTGGGGAGGGTGGTGGTGGGGATAGCTACGTTCAATACACACAGCTGTCTCCCCCCCACACGGCCCCTGCACCCCTCCCCCCACCTCACACCCCCTCCCCTCATCTCTCATCTCGCCTCCTCTCTCACCTCCCTCACCCCCTCTCACAATTCTCTCCTCCCCATTTCTCTCTCTCTCTCTCTCTCTCTCTCTGAACCCCCCCCCCCCTTCGTCGTATGGGCTCCGGGGTCACATCTGTGTTTGTTTTGATACCCCGTTAATTTGGCGGACAGTTTGGTGCTTACTCTCTATATTTTATTTTTATTTATTATTTGACGGTGAGTGAGGGAGACCGAGAGCTGAACGCAACACAGTGAGAGTGGAGGTTAAGAGGGAAAGATACAGTATGAAGAAAGAAGGAGTAAATTGACTGTTTGGTTTGGTTTATTTGTTTTGTTGACTTATATTTTACGCTTGTGGAGTGTCCTTTATTTTTTTGGTTGTGGGGGTGGGTGGGGTGGGGAGTGCGTGTCCTTGAGGTCAGTTTCTCTTGTTTTATTTTCTACTGTTAAATTTGTCTTTGTTCGTCGTATGTGTTTATTTTTTTGTTTTGGGTTCCTATTTCTCATCCCTCATTTTTTTTTTATTAATTCTCATGCTGATTTATAGTCCTTTTTTTATTTTTTATTGTTGTTGTTCTCATGTTATTCTCTTTCTTTTTAAAACTATTCTTACATCATCTTCATGGTATTTTTAATTTTACAACAAGAAGACAGCTCAAGGGCATATCAAAAAAGGAAACAATAATAATAAAAAAATAAAAAAAAAACCGCTTCTCGCTGCTCCTAAAAAGAATCCAAGGAGGTGGCCGAAAGAGAGGTCAATTTCGGGAGGAGGCTCTACACTTATGTTTTTCTACGTTCTTTTTTTCATTATGTCCCTCCCTTGTGCATTCCTTCCTATCATTGTATCTTTTTAGTTTCATGGTGCTACCTACACATGTATTAATAGTTGTATAATCACACTCTGTCCTGCCTGGGGGTTGGGATGGCATGTTCCTCCCTTCCCCCTTGTCGTTTACCTGCAACAATAAACTATCAATCAATCTTCATCCTGCTCTATGGACCTTAACACTCTTTATTTTGTAGTTCTCTTTCTCTCATTTTTCCTCCATTTTCCTGGTGCTGTTTACGTGTATACTTATTTTTGGCCCTGTACTCGCTTGGTGTGTTTATCTTATTCATTATGTCATCTTCATCCTGCTCAATGGACCTTAACACTCTTCTTTTTTGTAGTTCTCTTTCTCTCATTTTTCCTCTTTTTCCTGGTGATGTTTATTTGTATACTTATTTTTGGCCCTGCACTCGCTTGGTGTGTTTATCTTATTCATTATGTCATCTTCATCCTGCTCAATGGACCTTAACACTCTTCTTTTTTGTAGTTCTCTTTCTCTCATTTTTCCTCCATTTTCCTGGTGCTGTTTACGTGTATACTTATTTTTGGCCCTGCACTCGCTTGGTGTGTTTATAGACGTCACTTTAAGCCGAATTTACTGCGCTGGCCAATCCCGGGGTCTTGCGTGGTCCGCCGGCATTCATTAACCGCCAACTATTACCCGTGTTTTGATTTAGCGCGTCTCCCTATCGCCGTACCTCCAGCCTTTTTTACGACGCTTTACGCCACACGTCCCGCCGCCCTGCTCCGCGTTGGTCTTGTCTGGGCGTTGTGTGTGTGTGTGTGTGTGTGTTGCCGCTGTGTTGAGCTACCCGGCGCAAATCAGTGTTAAACCGTTTTTGTTACTCCCTCAGCGCCTGTTTTGTATTCTTTACCATAGTACTTATTTTATGTACTCATTTGTTGTTGTTGTTGGTGGTGATGGTGGGGGTGATGAGAGCTGTTTATTTTCCTTTCATCGCGTCGCTATTCGTGTATATTTTCCTTGGTATTTAAATCACTTAGTCGGTAGGTTGGTGGTGATGGTAGGTAGGCTCTCTCTCTCTCTGTCTCTCTCTCTCTCTCTGTCTCTCTCTCTCTCTCTCTCTCTCTCTCTCTCTCTCTCTCTCTCTCTCTCTCTCTCTCTCTCTCTCTCTCTCTCTCTCTCTCTCTCTCTCTCTCTCTCTCTCTCTCTCTCTCTCTCTCTCTCTCTCTCTCTCTCTCTCTCTCTCTCTCTCTCTCTCTCTCTCTCTCTCTCACACACACACACACACACACACACACACACACACACACACACACACACACACACACACCGCTCCCTCCCTCCCCCACTCCCCCGACACAGAGAAAAAAATAACGCATTCATATATTTCTCTTAAGTATGTACCTAGTATTTAAAATTCTATCCGGTCTAAACGCTCCCCCTCATTTTAAAGTTCAGTTGATGCGTAGGCCTCTGAGAATGAGTAGCGCCCCCCCCCCTCCCCCCCACCCCCTCTCTCTCGTTTCCGCTCAGCTATGCAATCCTCAACCAAGCATGTACACAGTCAACCTAGAAGGACACGTTACCTCAGGACGGGAAATGATATGGAAGCTTTAGTTAATACGTGTACCATTGATAGACCTTTCTTACACTTTTGCTTCTCGTCTCACACAATCTTTCCTTTCCTTTTCTCCTTTACCCTTTTATTGTCTCCTACGCCCCTGTTCTCTTTCCCTCATCCTCCCATCCCCCTTTTTCCTGACCCCATTTTCCTCCCCTGACCCTCCTTTTCCCTTCTTCCCTTACCTTATCCTGCCTATCTGTTTGTTTCCTCCTCTCCTTTCTTTCCCTCATCCTCCCATTGCCCTTTTTCCTGACCCCATTTTCCTCCCCTGACCTTCCTTTTCCCTTCTTCCCTTACCTTATCCTGCCTATCTGTTTGTTTCCTCCTCTCCTTTCTTTCCCTCATCCTCCCATTCCCCTTTTTCCTGACCCCATTTTCCTCCCCTGACCTTCCTTTTCCCTTCTTCCCTCTACCTTATCCTGCCTATCTGTTTGTTTCCTCCTCTCCTTTCTTTCCCTCATCCTCCCATTCCCCTTTTTCCTGACCCCATTTTCCTCCCCTGACCCTCCTTTTCCCTTCTTCCCTTACCTTTTCCTGCCTATCTGTTTGCTTCCTCCTCTCCTTTCTTTCCCTCATCCTCCCATTGCCCTTTTTCCTGACCCCATTTTCCTCCCCTGACCCTCCTTTTCCCTTCTTCCCTCTACCTTATCCTGCCTATCTGTTTGCTTTCTCCTCTCCTTGCTTTCCCTCCCCCTTCAGTTCTCTCTTTCCCCACCATTTCCTTTCCTCTTCTTCCCTCTACCTTTTCCCTACGTCTCTGCTCGCCTCCTTCCCCTCCCTCTTCCTTTCCCTGTCCTTTCATTCTCCCCTCCCTCCTTTTTCCCTCTTTGCTTCCCTCCTTCATCCCCTTTTTCCCCCTTACCCTTTCAGCTGCCGATACAAAGGCCTAGCTGGGAGAAATCTCTAGCCACCTGTGACATCAAGATCAAGATACCCCCGCTCCTCGTCCTCCTCCTCTACTTCCCCTCTCGCTTGATTCTCCCCTTCCCTCCTTCCCTCCTCTCCAACCCAGCCTCCCCACCCTCCGTTTTGCAGGATATAATGTTGCAGGGTTGAGTTGCTTTCAATTTTCGGGTGTTTTTGTTTCTTCTTTTATTATATTTTGTTTTCTATCTGATGGGAGGTCGACGCATCCAGGAAGGGGAATAGGAGAGGGGAGGAGGAGGAAGTGGAAGAGGAGGAGGATGAAAAAGTAAATGAAGGAGGTAAAGGAGGAAGAGGAAGACGTGAATGACAGAGACGAAGGAGGAAGAAGAGAACAAGATAAATAAGATGAGGGGTAATTGGAACAAAAAGATGATGATGGAATAAGGAGGAGGAGGAGGAGGAAAAATAATGAGTGATACGGAAGGAGGAGAAAGATTAAAAAGTGAATGACAGAGACGAAGGAGGAAGAAGAGAACAAGATAAATAAGATGAGGGGTAATTGGAACAAAAAGATGATGATGGAATAAGGAGGAGGAGGAGGAGGAGGAGGAAAAATAATGAGTGATACGGAAGGAGGAGAAAGATTAAAAAGTGAATTACAGAGACGAAGGGGGAAGGAGAGAACTAAAAAGAAGATGAGAGCTAAATGGAACAAAAAGATGATGATGGAATAAGGAGGAGGAGAAGGAGGAAGAGGAAAAATAATGAGTGATACGGAAGGAGGAGGAAGAGGAAAACCGAGAGGAAGAATAAAAATGTACAAGAGAAATGGAGAAAGGCGAGCAAACATTTGGAGGAAGAGGAGGAAGAGGACGAGAGGAGAAGGAGGAATAGAACGAGAAGGAAAATAAAGACAAAAAACAATAAAAAAAGAATGGAAAGGCAAATAGGGAATGAAGAAAAGGATGAAATAAGGATAAAGAACAGGAATAGGAAGAGGAGGAAAAGGGTGATTAGAAGAGTTAGGGGAGGAAGAGAAGAATGAGAGGAAGCGGAAGAAGAAGATGAAGTAAATACAGGAGGCAAAGAAGAAGGAGAAAGATGAGAAAAAAAGTTAGGAGAGGAAGAGAAGAATGATTGGAACCGAAAGAGGAAGAAGAAGAAGAAGTAAATAAAGGAGGAAAAGGAAAAAAGAAGAAGAAGTAAATAAAGGAGGAAAAGGAAAAAGTGAATGACAAACGAAAATGGAAAAAAAAGACAACAAAAAGAAGACAGGAGGGCAAAGGAGAACCGAAGGAAAGAATGAAGGAGAGGTAAAAACAAATTAAAATGAAGGAGGAGGAGGAGGAGGAGGAAGAGAAAAAAAGGTGAATGACAGACGAAAATGGAAAAAAAGAGGACAAAAAAGAAGATAGGAGGGCAAAGAAGAACCGAAGGAAAGAAAGAAGGAAAGATAAAAACTAATTAAGGTGAAATATCAGAAGGAGGAGGAGGAGGAGGAAGGAGGAAGGAGAAGGAACAACAGGAGGAGAAGAAGGACACCCTGAAGGAAGAGGAGGAGGAGGAAAAAGTGAATGACAGACGAAAATGGAAAAAAGAAAACAAAAAGAAAATGGGAGGGCAAAGAAGAACCGAATGGAAAGATAAAAACAAATTAAGGTGAAATATCAGAAGGAGGAGGAGGAGGAGGAGAAAGGAGGAAGGAGAAGGAACAACAGGAGGAGAAGAAGGACACCCTGAAGGAAGAGGAGGAGGAGGAGTAAGGAGAAGGAACAACAGGAGGAGAAGAAGGACACCCTGAAGGAAGAGGAGGAGGAGGAGGAGTAAGGAGAAGGAACAACAGGAGGAGAAGAAGGACACCCTGAAGGAAGAGGAGGAGGAGGAGGAGGAGGAGTAAGGAGAAGGAACAACAGGAGGAGAAGAAGGACACCCTGAAGGAAGAGGAGGAGGAGGAGGAGGAGGAGGTCAGCTTTAAGACGGACCCGGCCGGAGGAGGTTTGGGTAACACTTGGATGGCCGGGGACGCGCCTATGGCTACATTATATTTAGTCTTGAGGCTGGACCCCCCCCCCCCCCCGCCCTCCCCCCTTCTCCTTTTTATCCCTCGGTCTCTCAACTTTGTCGTGAATGCTTTTCGCCAGAGCTTTCAACGCGGTATTAGTATATATTATGTTATGCGACTTGTTTGCCTTTTTTTAATTCTACTCTTTGGACGGAGGTAGAAATGTTGGATTTTCACAAGGTTAAGTCTACATATTACGAACTCAAGTGCTGAATACCCTCATTATACATTATTCAGCATTCCTGTCGTGTTTACGGTCTGTTTAATGTGTTTGGCAGCGTTATCTTCCCATTCTTTCCAGTTACTTTTTATCTATCTTACTTTCTTTGTCATATCAGTGTATTTATTTATCTGGTTAGCGGCGTTATCTTTGCATTCTTTCCAGTTACTTTTTATCTATCTTACTTTCTTTGTCATATCAGTGTATTTATTTATCTGGTTAGCGGCGTTATCTTCCCATTCTTTCCAGTTACTTTTTATCTATCTTACTTTCTTTGTCATATCAGTGTATTTATTTATCTGGTTAGCGGCGTTATCTTTGCATTCTGTCCAGTTATTTTTATCTTTATTTCACACTCGGGTTAGCAAACGTTTGGGGCCCTTGTTACGAACGTTTGTTTCAAGGCCAGAGAGAGGCTACGTCGGGTTGTCATAAGTGTTTTGCTGTTACCATATTATCGTACTCAAAACATCGCATTCATCAGTTACAGTGCCCAAAACTTTCGTAGCCACACAGATAACGCGATTTTAGGTGAAGTTATCGTTAAAAGCGTTACTTGTTGATGTTTATTTCCTACAGCTGTGAGTCAAGTGCCGAAAAATGCGATGTGCTGAGTGGCTGAGTACGATAATTTGGTAACGCTGGCGCGGAAGCCTTGCAAAACTACCGCCAGGGACAGGAAGCCACCCACGGACAACGGTGCCAGATTGTCGTACTTAGCCTCTTTGTCGTACTTAGCCTCTTATATTTCCGATTTCCGACCCAAAAACGGTCTCCTGCACCCCAATAACCACATGTATTTATATTTACCGTTGAAAGGTTTAATTATTAATGTCGTTTTGCTTCGTTAAGTGTCTAAAAACGGTGAATACAATGGTGCTGGATACGATAATCTGGCACGCTGCCCATGGAAACTCCGGCAACCTGTGTGAGAGCCTTTTGCAATAGATGGGGCCAGTCTAATAGTCCAGTACAGCACGTTTGTAAGCTCCCCAACCAAGCACAAAACACGACGAAAATTCCTTGTCTAGTTTTTTATTTATTTATTTATTTATTTTTTTACAGCAGAGGAGTCAGTTCAAGGGCATAAAAAAAGGTAACAAATGTGAAGAAAAAACCCACTATACAAGGAATTTTCGTCGTTTTCGTGTTTGGTTGGGGAGCTTACAAACGTGCTGGACTGTAAGACTGACCCTAAGGAAACGTTGGAGGAGTTTGATAGCATGTTCCTTACTTTCTATGTCGTATTGTTTCTTTTTTCCTGTCCTGACGTGTCCCTCCCTCCCTCCCTCCCCAGAGCAAGGCGTGCGCTTCGGTCCTGCTCGAACAAGTGTGTCGCCAGCTCAACCTACTCGAGTCGGACTACTTCGGCCTCGAGTACACAGATGGGAACACCCGCTACTGGCTCGACCTGGAGAAGCCTATGAGTAGACAGGTACGTGCACACACACACACACACACACACAAAGAAATATAGCTTCCCACAAAGAAATATAGACTCTGGGTCGTATTAGGAGACATTTCGCCGCCCAAGAACACATATTTGACAAGGCTTTCGTAGGAGTTGTGGGCATTTCCAGGGGTACTTTTATGACCCTGGTGGTAGTCTGAGCCTTCTTCTGTACCGTGAACCTGAAGAAACACTCATTAGAACTCGACTGACCCCCTCTTTGACCTTTAGAAATAGCTGATGTGAGAAGCGAGAGTGCCTTCTAATACTAACCTAATGTAGTATCGGGGAAGAGTGTGCAGAGCTTCAAGGATAAGTTGGATAATTATAGAAACGGAGACGGGACCACACTAGCGTAAGCCCAGGCCCAGTAAAATTACAACTACGTAAATACACACACACACAGAGGGATGACCTGTTTACATGGAGCATTAGGAGTACAAGAGATCACAAAGGGAGACTAGATGGCTGGGGGATATCAATTAACATAGCTGTTCTCATAGATGCAATGACACCTGGAATGACGTCGAAAAACAGATCGCTTTAGCCAAAAATATTCATGAATCGCGAGTTAACCTTCATAAACTAAGGTCAATGACAAGATCTTACAGGTGTGGCTCGCTTCCTGTGTATCACCAGAAAAACATGAACCAAGTTAGAAAATCGTTGGTTGGGTGAAACTGTTAATTGTCCAAAGTTAATGAGATAGAGAAAGGTAGAACACTTGGAAAAAATATGTAATGTTATCAGAATGGTAATTTGTGTTCAGAGAAGGAGGCATCTCAAGGGCAGAGTGTTGAAACATGGTCATTTGAAGTTGGAAAAGTGTCTTGATACTCACCTAAAGCATTCAAGGGTAAATCTTAGGAATAGCGGCCTAGCGGGTGCACATTGGGTGATGGTAATTACAACACTTCCAGCACGTATGACGGGGTTTTGACAAGCGGACAGGCGTGTTTATGTCACAAGGGTGTATTTTTCCAGCTGGCCTCACGATTTCTTCCAAGTCGACGGGCGATGAGACTGCGAGCTCCGGGGTGAAGAAAGGGAAGAGCCGCGCGGAAAAATACACCATTGTGACATAAACACGCCTGTCCGCTTGTCAAAACCCCGTCGTGCCCTAAACGCACACCCGCTAGGAGCCGCTATTACTAAGATTTACCCATTCAAGTCATAGGAAGGCTGTTACAAAGTTTATCAAGGGAAGGATGAAATAATGAAGGTGCTGTATTTGGAATATAGGCAGCATAGGGCAAGCCAAAGTAGAAAGTTGTGTGCAGCATGAAGGGTGGAGGCATACAGTTAGAAAATGCAGAGGAGCAGTCAGCTGGAAAAGATTAATACATGATAGAAAGAGAAATGACACTGTAGCAGAATTTAGACTAAGGCAGAAAGCAATCAGTAAGAGAAGGGAAGCTGATGAAAAGAAACACCTTTGATTCTACTCTGCCTAACATAATTTATTAGCATATTAGCAAGTTGTTGATGTGCTATAAGGCAGGTCATCTCAATCACTCATTCTCTTGTTTCCAGGTGTGTCTGAGTCAGGTGGAGCCAGTGTTGCGGTTCTGCGTCAAGTTCTACACGCCCGACCCTGCCCAGCTTGAGGAGGAGTACACCCGCTACCTCTTTGCACTGCAGATCAAGCGGGATCTGGCCCATGGCTGCCTCCTCTGTAACGACAATACTGCCGCCCTCATGGCCTCCTACATCGTCCAAGGTGAATCACAAGGTGTCCTGAAAGTGCTGTGAGCTACTTGTATGATTTAACCCGGTAGCAGCGACGGGCCAAGTTTGTGGCTTTACCGTGTAGCAGCGACGGGCCAAATTTGTGGCTTTACTGTGTAGCAGCGACGGGCCAAATTTGTGCCATGATATAAACCCCCCAAAATAGATGATACATAATCTGATCACAAATGGTTTGATATGTATTATGAAATGGTTTGTGTGAGGGTGATTTTTTCTCATTTTTGTCATTTAGAGGGACCATTAAGAAACATGATACCTGCTGCTACCGGGTTAAATTGAATTGGTTAAACTGTACTTTATGTATCATTCTCAGAAAGCCTTTATTTGCTCTCTTTGAGAGCCCCCTCAAGGTTTAATGAAAACACAGATACCTGACTCCCACAAAATTACTTAGGACAACTGGCACACCTTGAGTGTTTAGGAACATGGCTATCATTAGAGCTTGCTGACCATGTTGTAATCTGTTTTATCAGAACTTCAAATTCATTAATGATAAATCAGTAATCCAGTAATGCATTTGTTCCCCAGCCGAGTGTGGCGACTTTGTTGAGGAAGACTACCCTGACCACCGCTACCTCTCCCTGTATAAGTTTGTGCCCTCCCAAGACCCTGAACTGGAGAGAAAGATTATGGAAAATCATAAAAAACACGTGTGAGTACCATATTCCTTTCTATATATTTTTGTTTACGGGGAATGGAAGGAAGAAAAAAGTAAATTATCTCTATTGTTATTAGGTAATTTATTGGTCTTCAAGTGATGGTTGACTTGTTTATATTTATAATGAAACACTGAGCAAAGTCAATTGGGATCAAGCCATATCAAGTATATTGTGATTGTTATAGAATTCTGTTGTGAATCTTCCTTGTAGGTTGTTGAAGGATGGCTTTGCAAAAACAAGAGACAGAGGAGGAGGGGGTCCTGCAATCTGTTCCCTTCTCCTATAATTCCTTCCCCTTCTGTCTCTCTCTGGCATATGACCACAGATGTTGCGCCAACTAAACGAAACTTTCCAACTTTTCTCCCTGCACAGGGGTATGACGCCTGCAGCAGCTGATCTTAACCTCCTGGAGACAGCAAGAAGATGTGAACTCTATGGAATCAAGATGCACCCAGCCAAGGTAAACAAATTTGCTTACAAAAAAATAAAGGAGGCTGAGTATACTTTCCAGTCCCCAACCTCAGCCCTCTATAAAAATAAATAAGTAAATATATAAAAATAGATGCAGATTGCCATCCCCTTGAGACTTTCCCTAGATCCTTTTTTGTTTATAAAAGCTCATGGCATTCATTAACCCGGTAGCAGCGACGGGCCAATTTTGTGGCTTTACCATGTAGCAGTGATGGGCCAAATTTGTGCCATGATATAAACCCCCCAAAATAGATGATACATAATCTGATCACAAATGCTTTGATGTATATTATGAAATGGTTTGTGTGAGGGGTGATTTTTTTCTCATTTTTCTCGCTTGGAGGGACCATTAAGAAACACGATCCCCACTGCTACCGGGTTAAATCTAAGACCTAACCAGCCCCCACTTTGCCTCTCTCCCAGCCTCCCTCCCTCCATCCCTCTCTTCAGGCTTCCTCACACTGTCTCCTCCAACTTTCCCTGCCTCTTTCTGTCACCCATTCAAACCTGATCATTCGCTAGATATTTCTCCGTCTTCCTCATGAATATTTATACTTTCTTCTGCTGCATCACTTCTACCCCAGGACAACGAGGGAGTGCCCCTGAACCTGGCTGTCGCACACATGGGGGTCTTAGTGTTCCAGAACTACACCAAGATCAACACATTCTCCTGGGCCAAAATACGAAAGCTTTCCTTCAAGAGAAAAAGATTCCTCACAAAACTCCACCCAGAGGGATATGTAAGTGTTCCCCATGTTCTATTAGTCATTATTTTTGCACTTTCTTCCTCTTATGATTTTGTCAGTTTTTTCTTTTCCTTTCTTCTCTTTATTTCCAACTAGGCATATATTTCTAAGATTATTGTTTCTCTCTCTCTCTCTCTCTCTCTCTCTCTCTCTCTCTCTCTCTCTCTCTCTCTCTCTCTCTCTCTCATTTTTGTCTTCATACCTGGTTAAGTTTGGTTTCGGATAGGGGGATAACATCAGATATCTTATGAATGGTAAGATACACCACGCCGAGGCTTCCCCTTGTAATCGGTTGACAGGGGCGCCGCAAAACCGCTTCGTGGAAGATTTGCCCCTAACCCCAACCTTATCCAGAAGGTTGGGGTTTGGGGCAAATCTTCCACACACCTATTTAGTGGCGCCACCATTAACCGATTACATTTTCCCCATAGCAGGTGCTGTGATTGGTGCATCTTACATTTTATAAGATTTTTGGTAACGTGACTTAAGTACTTGTGTTGGGCTAAAAGGGTCTGCATTGCCCTAGTTGTTGAAGGATTGTTACACACCTCATGCTATACAGAATGGGTAGGTTACAGAAATTTGCCAGTGTATCATATAATGTCAATCAGTTTATCCTGATATTATTTTTATATTAAGGCAGATGTAGTATAAACTTAACTAATGTTTTGTGTGTGTATGTGTGTGTGTGTGTGTGTGTGTGTGTGTGTGTGTGTGTGTGTGTGTGTGTGTGTGTGTGTGTGTGTGTGTAAATTTATCATTTGGAGTTAACTTTTTATTGAAGATGTCATCTATTGGTTCATAAATCTGAATTTCTTCAAGAATAGATTTCTTTTTGAAGGGCAAAGAATTGGTAGTGAGTAGTGGTTTTATGTTTCTAGAGTTGTCCAACTATTCTCTGTTATTTATTCTTTTGTGTTATTTTATATTTTAGTACGGGTGAATCATCAAGTTTTCGTGATTAAGAATGACATTGATTATAATGTATAGCTTGCAATTTTCGAGTTTACCACCTTGACTTATTGAGCTCTATAAAGGCCTGTGATATATTTTGACATCCTGAACATACTGAACATATTATGGCCAGAAAACACCAGAACTTGTGTTATTACAGTGCATTTCAACTTGATTTTTATCTTCCCCTTCCCCCCTTGTGATTGGCTGGCCGTCCCCCACTCAGGGCGAGGTAGAGTAACACGTCTGTCACAGTGTTGTGTCACACCGCTCCCGCATGTCTAACTCACTAACTGTTGGCCAGCTGTTACTCCACTGGCAGGGTGGCAGAGTCAAGCAACAATGGGCTCAACTCAAGATATATATATATATATATATATATATATATATATATATATATATATATATATATATATATATATATATATATATATATATATATATATACACATACACACACACTCCTTGATTAAAGAATTCTAAGGGATGTGTTTGGATATTAAGTAACAGTATCTCCTGTGGGCTTTGTGTGGTCATGTTCATCACTGCCCCATTATTGCCATTGTTGCTGTTGGGTCACCTCATAAAGACATACTTGACACACTAATGTTTTTAATGCTAATTAAAATCAGACTGCCATGATCATTATTGCTGTTTGGTCACCCCTTGAAGAATTGAAAGTAATTGATATACAATTTTTGCTCCCAATTTTCTAATAGTTTTCATTAGTCTTGATTCTTAGAATATGCAATTGAAGCCTTAGTCTAGTAATTTTTTACCTGGTTGGTGTGATATATTGACAATAGTTCTGATGTGTTAGATATTACCCCACCTGTGTCTCCTGTCCTAGTGGTGCCGTGTCCTAGCTCTTTACCCTCATCTAGTTGGTCCTTGTCTCTGTTCACCGGGTAAATCCTTGCAAGGCCAGGGTGCATAACACTTGCTTAACTTACCACGTCCTTTGGTGCGTTGTACATATGGGTGTAAATAGCATCTCCATGGACCAGAGGACTCACATGCTCCATTGCAGTGCATGACTTATATCAAGCCTCTCACTTGGAAGGCTGTCATACTAATTGAATAATAAGTGAAAGTCCTTGAAAGTAATATAGATACCTAAGTTTTCATTCCTAGCATATTGACATTGTATAGATCAGAATTGGTTAAGTATAACCCCTGAAGCAAACTACTGTGTGGGTTGTTGGGGTAGACATGCTTTGAGTAATGTTGACTGTCTCCCTCTGTCCCCTCCCCCAAGCTGCCCTACGGAGGAAGGTGGCCAGAGGTGTGTTGGCTCACGCTCAATGTTTCCCTGTTTTGCCCTTCCGTGTGTGTCTCCCAGGTCTCACACGGCACACACGGGGGCGGCCTCATCCCTCCCTCATACCCCCTTAGCACCCCCTCACACTACTCCTTTCCTTGTCCCTTTCTTAACCTCATTATTTCCTATTAAATTCCTATCTACTCCTTATGAAGTCCCTTTCCCTTTTTCAATTTGTAATCAGACTCCATGACATCCTTCTTTCCGATTTGTAGTTGTGATTCCCTTGACCTTGTTTGAATGTGTGGTTCCTTAGTGTGTGTCCTTGCTGTTTGATGGAGTAGGATTCCCACCTCTATCTATATCATCATTCAGGTATACTTGTCCTGCCCAGACTGTCCCAGGGGAATTACTGATGTGTTGTGAAATATCTGTAAATCATCAAGCACAAAAGAGGATCATAACTAACAATTATTTAAACAAGGCATTTCTACCATACCCAGTGTGGTAGATGGGCCTGCACTTGCCCTTTTTGGTGTGTTTGGGGTGTAGCACATTGAAAAGGGTTTATTTCTACATTGAGTATGTGTGGGAATGTAAGTCAGTAAGTGCTTGGAATGTTAGAGGAACTTCTTGGGAAGAGAAATACTGATAGATGATTCATAATTGCATATAGGAGTCAGATGAAGCAAGGTGAGTGCAAGGTTGGTGACTGGACATGGGAGTGAACAGACTAAAGACCTTGGTGGTACTTCTCCTTAAGCCCCGTTCACGCTGTGCCGACTCTGGGCCACAACTACCCACGGCTCTAGAGTGCACGAGGTCTTGGGTGTTGATGTGAAAGGGTCGGGCATGTCTTGAAAGAGGTCTTGAGACTGTTGCCGAATGCTGCTCCGACGTCGTGACACGAGTCTGGGGTCGTGAGGGTTAGCACGACATACTGGCAGCTAGTTGGCCGAATGTCCCAGGCAATCGGCAAGACACCAAGACCCCAATAAAACCTCCCCCTACTTCTTGGAGCGTGGGAACCAACTTGTCAAATGGAAAAGTCGCTGGGTTGTCGTGGCCCAGAGTCGGCACAGTGTGAACGGGGCTTTTTAGGTGTAGGGTCATTGGAAAGTGTATTAATGCTCCCTGTTTGCTTGATGCACGTGCAGTTTACTTACTTGTAGTTGACACAGAGATTTCAAATAATATGAATGAGGTGAAAAGTTAGTTTTAGTACAATGCAGAATATGAAAACTGATTTGTGCAGTAATTGTGGCAGTATGGTCGGTATTATAAGATGGTTTGGCTTCTCACGTCACATATTTTTAAAGGTCCAAGAGGGGGTCAG
Source organism: Eriocheir sinensis (assembly GCF_024679095.1). NCBI lineage: Eukaryota > Metazoa > Arthropoda > Malacostraca > Decapoda > Varunidae > Eriocheir > Eriocheir sinensis. The sequence goes on from NC_066554.1 coordinate 10,044,339, forward strand.
TCGGGTTGTAATGAGTGTTTCCTCACGTTCATGGTACAGAAGAAGGGTCAAACTACCACCAGGGTCATAAAACTACCCCTGGAAATGTCCACAACTCCGATGAAAGCCTTGTCAAATATGTGTTCTTGGGCAGCGAAATGTCTCATAATACGACCCAATGTGTTTATTTCATGTACTTATTATTCAAAATATTACTTTACCAGTCATTAGAAACTTACAATATTTTCTAGTTCAAGTCATCCTCGTCAGCTTTTGCCAAACTTAAGTCAGTCACTAACCCTTAAGGTACACAAAATTATACTCCAGCTCAGTGAGGTTTTAAAGTGTTGGCTCCCTTATTAGTTTAACAAATGCAAACAATGTTACAGGGGTATTACAAGGATATTGTTGAGTTCTTTTTTGACGGCCGGAACGAGTGTAAAAACTTCTGGAAGAAATGTGTGGAGCACCACGGCTTCTTCCGCTGCTCCCAGGTCAAGAAGGTTCCTCGCCACAAAACCCGAGTGTTGTCCCGAGGCTCCTCCTTCAGGTGAGTGTCTCGGCCTCTGCTGCCACTCCTCCTCCTCCTCTTTCTCCTCCTCCTCCTCCTCTTTCTCCTTCTCCTTCTCCTTCTCCTTCTCCTTCTCCTTCTCCTTCTCCTCCTCTTTCTCCTCCTCCTCCTCTTTCTCCTTCTCCTTCTCCTTCTCCTTCTCCTTCTCCTCCTCCTCTTTCTCCTCCTCCTCTTTCTCCTTCTCCTTCTCCTCCTCCTCCTCCTTCTCCTCCTCCTCCTCCTCTTTCTCCTCCTCCTCCTCCTCCTCCTCCTCCTCCTCCTCCTCCTCCTCCTCCTCCTCCTCCTCCTCCTCTTTCTCCTTCTCCTTCTCCTCCTCCTCCTCCTCCTCCTTCTCCTTCTCCTTCTCCTCCTCCTCCTCCTCCTTCTCCTTCTTCTCCTTTTCCTCCTCCTCCTCCTCCTCCTCCTCCTCCTCCTTCTTTTGCATGTATTTTAGATTACCTAAAAATATGAATGTGCTGATGTGTTACTGCCCAAAGAAACTATGACAATAATGGCCTCTCAATCTGTTATCTTTTTGTTCACAGGTACAGCGGAAGAACACAGAAACAAGTGCAAGAGTTTGTTCGAGATAACTATGTGAAGAGAGCTCCGTTTCAAAGGTATTGCTTCCTATCATGTACTGTGTTGTGTTGCGGTGCAGTGTTCTGCTCCAGCCAAGTTAGTCTGCTGCCTTGACTCAGCAGTGCACTGTCTGGGAATTGTGATGTAGTAGTTGTTGTTGTGAGCCAAAGCAAATAGTGCCCCTCAGCAGAGTGAAGCCTTAGTGGCACATAAGAATGATGCACCTGAAAGTTTAAAAAGTGAAGAGCGGCACGTTCCTCCCCTGTCAGGTCCCAGTCTTTTCGACACTCCCCTTCTGTACATGCGAGTGTGAGCAGCGTTGGAATGAGCATCTCAGCACAGCCTCTTCTGCCCCTCAGCGACAATCAGTGCAGTAAGTTGCCTTGTATCCTGTTGCCACATAAAGCTCTAGTTTTCATTTCATGTGATGAACTTCTTTGCCTTGCCAATTGTACATATTTAGTTTTGTGCTGTTGTGCTGCTTTTTATTGAAACGATTTTCAATTCCATGTATAGTCTTGGACATTATATATATATATATATATATATATATATATATATATATATATATATATATATATATATATACATATATATATATATATATATATATATATATATATATATATATATATATATATGTATATATATATATATATATATATATATATATATATATATATATATATATATATATATATATATATAAAGCTATATATATATATATATATATATAGATATATATATATATATATATATATATATATATATATATATATATATATAGGAATACTAGAATTGTCAGGATGTAATTATTATTATTTTCATGTGTTTTCTGAGTATAAATATCAGTTATGTCAAGTTGTTTTGGCATTATCACTTTAAGTTATAATTATGTTAGTATTCTAAGGAATGTTTTACTGTGATGTTTGTGATTTGCAAACTCTGGAAGAATCTTCCTTTTGATTTCTTCCTTCCTACAAGATTCTCTTTCAAGAGAGGAATGTTAAGGCTCCTCTAGTCTGGAAGTTCTATTTTGGTCAGCTGCTGACCTCTGAACGGAGGTCTTTTGATCCTTTTGTAGCCTTTGAACCGTCTCCATTCTCTCTAAATATAAGTCTTTGGCTTGGTGATTAACGTTTAACATGAGACATATGCCTCTTTAAGTAGTAACAGAGTGGTGTGCCATCAGTGCCTCTTTAAGTAGTAACAGAGTGGTGTGCCATCAGTGCCTCTTTAAGTAGTAACAGAGTGGTGTGCCTTCACTTAATTGGTCTAGTGTTAGAAATCTACATAGATTTGTAATGTATTAATTTTATTATGTTTTTTACAGATGCTTGATAGAGTAGCCTGAGAGACTCTTGCTCATCTTGTACTGTTATTTAAAGTCTTGAATCTAACTTCCTTTGTACAGAGGAAGCTAAGAGGTGGACACTGTTAATTAAAACCTTTTCTTTACAGCTTTTTCTTGTGTTGCTTTTTGAGCCAAGATATTTTCTTTTTATTACTTTTTAAGTTAGTTTTCACTTTTCAGTCAAGAAATGGTCCTCGTAAACACGTGTGCAGTAGCATTTCTCTTGTACTGAAGCAAATTGATATAATCCAAATCATACGACACACTCATTCAGAATAATATTATCAAGATGGTCCATGTGATTGTACTACTATAGAAATTTATCATGATATAGGTAAATAATGCATGCTGTGATTTCTTATTATAGTTTTTAACTAGTGTCCATCTAACTCATCAAACCCTTTCAGTTGGCACCCCAGTCTCACTGTCATGTGGTTCCATGACCCTGGCCTCCACTGGAGACCCACAGTCCCCCGGGTCACCAACACAGACGGAGACAGCTGACCTCCACGACTTTGACACTCGTGACTTGGAGACTCCAAGTGTGACACCATCCCGCCAGGACACTCTCTCCCCGGAGACGTCAGTGACTTCCAGCCCACAGCGAGGTCACGACCCTGAGTACCCCCACCATCCAGGTCAGCACCGCCACTACCCGAGGGCACCTTCCTTAGACACTAACTCTACCATGTCATCAAGGCAGCAGCTTAATTCTAACCCAGTCCTCTTGGAGGGCTCGCTTAAAGACTTTTCCTTTGTTGATAATCGTCACTACACAGAGGCAGCAGATGATAGTGGAGACAATTTATCCCATGAGTCGTATGAACTGATTGAACGGGAGGGGGGGAAATGGGAGGAGTCTCGGTCTAGCTCAAGGGTTGCCAGTAGGTCAGGGTCAAAGCTAATGTTGAATAGTGAGGAGATAGGCAGCATGGAGGGACTGGAATGGGCCGAGCTCAAAGGAGAAGCAGGGAATGGGCGGGGACGCACAAGCAGCTACACAGGCAGTCTTCCACGTAGCCATGGCAGCACTTCCTCCGTGGGCAAGAAACAGACCAATGGCTACACAGGCAGTCTTCCCAGGACACACAGCAGCAGCCAGTTTGGAAGCCTCTCAAGGAGCTTGGCAGGAAGTAGGGCCAGCTCCAGGATAACCTTAGAGCTGCCACTGGACTCTAGACCACCTGAGGTTGATGATGAAGACCTGGCTAGTCCTGGTAGCCCTGAGTTCCATGAGAACAGTGTATGTGAGATCACCAGTGAGAAGGGATACATCCTCACCACACGGCACCTGGGCACTATTACTATTAATGATGGCTCCTCTGTGTTCAGCCAGTTGTCACTCTCTCACCACAGTGGTATTGACCTTCAGGAAAGCATCACGGAGAGTGTGAGCAGCATACGCTCCCGTGCCAGTAGTCACTCAAGGCTTGGGCGGGAGTCCTGTGAGAGTCTTCGTGATGCTGCTGAACCTCCTAGCCTCAGCACACTCACCCAGAGCACCAGGCTTTCCGCCAGCATGCGAGCAGCTAAGGAAATGGGCCAGTATGTTGACTATGGCTCATCACAGGAAAGCCTCCACAAAATGAGCTCCTGTGAAAGTGATGGTGGCTCCTCTCTCTCCTCACACACTCGATCTTCTACCACGCCTCGACCAATTGACCTCCAGCATGGTAATTTTTTGCAGCATCGTCGAAGTACCTCAACCAGCCCCCCAAGTGTCACCTCATACTCGTCTCAGCAATCTCGGCCACGCTGCATTGACTTCTCCACTCTGCACAAAAAATCCAAGTTCCCAATGTATGGTGCAGGACGGGGCAGTGACTCAGGGGGCAACACAGACAGTGATATCTGTTCACCACTGGAGATCTTGCACCCCATTGCCCCTCCGCCTGAACAAGTGCGAGAAGAAGATGAAGATGATGATGACCTAACACCCTCTCAGGAGCAAGTTCAGTTCCTGCCACGGCCTCCTGACATGGACCTCATCACACGCATACGCGGCAGCAGTGACGAGGAGGAGGATGAACAAGAGGAGTTTCAGTTTGAACTAGAGTCTGAGCATGAAGACCAGATCGTTGTGGTCATTGAGGAGAAAGTGGAACCACATGTCTTTGATTTTGAAATTCTACCTCCACCACCAGAGGTAAAGGAAGAATCTCCCTCCAGTGGAGAAATGGACCTGACGGATGTGTCCCGGGAAAAGAAGATTGATGAGAGCGATGCATCAGAACGCACTGTTATTGAACGATTTAGGTTACCAGATGACCGCCTCAACAAACTGGGCTCCAAGGACAGCCAGATGAGTATTGAGGAGATTGATGAGTCCATTCTTGACAGACGCTCTTCAGTAACAGGGGAGAGGAGGCAGTCAGTTCATGACATTGGCAGAAAATCTCCCTATCCAGTCTCTGAGAGACGACCATCCTATCAAGATGGAAGCTGTATCTCTCCATCAGCCATATCAGACAGGGAGCGCAGGTCTTCCCTACATGAGTCTGAGAAATCCCCCTATCTAGAGACTGAGAGGAGACCGTCCCTCCACTCTGAGCTGGGGAGGCGGTCACCTTATGACAGAGAAAAAGAAGAGAGAAAATCCTCTTCTTCATCTGAGAGACGCAGCTCAGTTTGTTCAGACAGGCGAAGTTCTGCATCCTCAGATAGAAGAGGTTCTGTTTCCTCAGAACGGAGGCCCTCACTCTCAGACATTGGCAGGAGGACATCCATATCCATAGAACCTGGCCAGCGATCGCCATTCTTTGATGCACCAGTGTTTGAGTTTGAGCCGGGGAAGGAAGGTGAGGAGTTAGGGGACCTGCCGTGTGTGTTGGCACCTCCACCAGAGCGTAGCCCCAAGCTGTTGGATGCTGAGCTGAAGAGTAAATTCTTTGATGGCATCCTGCTGGAAGAGCCACTCATCAGCATGGATGAGTTGACTGAAGCCCTTATACCCCCTGAGGAGACACCTCAGGCATTTGCCTCCCTCTCAGGGGCTCGAGTTATGGAGATCCTAGAGGGTGGCAGCACTGACCGGGAGCGTGAACAAGATCATGACCGTGACCGGGAGCGTGATCGTGATCGTGATCGTGATCGTGATCGTGATCGGGACCGGGACCGGGACCGGGACCGCGATCGGAACAGGGATCGAGACCGTGATCGGGACCGGGACCGCGACCGTGAACGCAGAATAATTGTGACTGTTGATGAGACTGATGAGGATGATGGTGAAGTGTTTTTGGTGGAACCCATCCGAATTAGAAAGGATCATGGCCCTAAGCCCAAACCACCTCCCAAGCCTGTGGTCAAGCCGCCTGCAAAGCCACCCCCAAAACCAGTTGAGAAGGAGCTACCGCCCAGGGTGGAGGCCCCACAGGAACACAGGGAGGTGGCAGCTGCCCTGGTGTGTGAAGTAGAGCTGCCACCCCAGCCAGCACCATCTAGGCCAGCAGAAATGGAGATGGAAGAGGAAGAGGAAGAGCCGATGGGTGCTGTCGGAGGGCCACCACCTGAGGAAGAACTGGATCGAGACTACTTTGGAGAGGAAGAAGAGGAGGAGGAAGAGGAGGAGGATGACCATGCCCAAATGAGTGACCAGTCTCCTCAGTCTCCTGACCTTGTCTCTGAGCCCGACGAGTACCATGATGATTACCAGGAGCCGGAGTACTACCAGATGACAAGACAAATTGACATGGGCTATGCTTTCCCCTCCCGAACGCTGTCCCGCATTTCTGAGCGCAGCACCACCTCAGAGCAGGAGCATGAGCAGGATCACATTGGTTTACCTGAGCCAGAGCCTGAGCACACAGACAGCAAAATTTCCACACCCACTGAGGAAAAGTTGCCTTCCATCCCATCTGAGGAGCAGCAGGGAGAGCTTCCTTCAGACTACTCTAACTCTACCAGTGATGACAACCAGAGTGACAACAACCGCCGCTCCAGCATGCCTACCACTGCTGAGGCCACGGACCAGGCGCCAAACCATCATTCATTCACCTCTGCCCCGCCAGCTGCTGCCACTGCTGCTGCACAGTTTTTCTTGAGAGATCTACCAGAGTTTGTGCCGGGAGATGAGAGTGATGAGTTTCCGTCTCCTCCAAGTTCAGCCTTCTTGGAGAACCCACACACAGAGTTGAGTCACATTGAAACCTATTATATGGAGATTAACCAGCGTGTGAACCAGACAAGCGAAGGAATCTACGATAACATTCCTGTTAAGTTTGAGGGCATCCATGAAGTTTCTGAATCTGAGTCAGCTTCAGAAGAAAACCACACCCTTCAGGAGCCTGAGGACAACCTGGAGATGCTTGAAGACACACATTCTGTTGAGGAATTAGAGGAGGAAGAGGAAGGGTCACTACCACCACATGGCACTCCAAGAGCAAAGAAAAAGATCCCTGCTTCTCATGCTCCCTCCTCCACCAGTGCCGCTACTACCTCTGCTTCCGCTACATCCTCCACAAAACCCAGAACACCCACCCGCCTGAGAAGGGAGCCCTCATCCCCTTCTCCCCCTCCCCCACCCCCACCACCTCGGCCGTTCATGCGCCCCCCCTCTCTCTCACGAAGCCCCAGCCCACCCCTCACACCGCCAACCCCTATTGCTCGCGAAATGCCCGTCACTAAGTATGATAGTGGACAGCGAGCCATGGAAGCACGCCACCGCATGGCTGTGGATTTTGAGGTGCGTGGTGGACATCTCCATGAGAGTCGGGAGAACTTATCCACTGCGGGTCTGACTGCTGCTCAATCCGATAGCGGGGAGTGGAACAGCTTCTAGGGCTCCCACTCCTCTCTCTCTCTCTGTCTCTCTGTCTCTGTCTGTCTGTCTCTCTCTCTCTGTCTCTCTCTCCATATATATTTTTTTACTTGTGTTGAAATCTGTCCATGTTGCTTTGTTTGTTTTGCTGTCTCCCTTCTTTCCTCTTGTTTTTAGAAAGGGTAGATTTGTAACGTTTTGTTTTTATGATTTTGGCGAACTTCTTCCTTGTTTGAGCTGATGTTACTGATCTCACCATCATGCTTTGCGTTCAGTTACAGATATGACAAGCCTGATATTTCCATAATCTTGAAACTATTATTATTATTATTATTATTATTATTATTATTATTATTATCACTATTATTATTTATATTATTATTTATATTCTTATTGTTATGTTTATTTTTCACTTATTTAATTACTGTTTTTAACATAACTTTTTTTATAACTGAGCTCTTTAGAGTTAAGGATAAAATTTACCTTTGAATCTCATACTCCTTTTGGTGCATTATTTAGGGAACTAAAGACCTGTCAAATATTATGTAGTGTATAAAAGAAGAAATTACTGTTTACTGTCAGTTAATTTAGCACCATGGTTATCATATCATATATTTGTGTGTTAATGAGCAATATAAGTCATGCAAGACACATTTAAGCATTTTGATGTTGGTTGCTGTTCTACCGTTTCCTGTTAAACACGTCTCGAATTGAACTCTTGAAAATTGTGCTCCAAGCTGGTGTGTCGGTGAAGCTCAAAGGAAGATCATTGTCTAGGGGTTTTGAAGCTTTAAAGTAGAGTAGAAGGGTTGACACAACGACAAAACATCCTCAATGGCAACATGTAGAAGAAAGGATTATAATATAAATTTCTATGTATATATGTTTGCATATATAGATATACACACATACTACTGAAATAGTTTTATACTGTTACTTTTTTTTCATACCAATTTGGTTTCTTTTAACTCGTGCTGTGTGAATCATATTAGTAGGGTTTGATGATACTTGCATCTAAGTTAAAAGAGTTTAGTTTTTGATACCTGCATACTTATTTTCATGTAATTTTGGGGCTTTAAGTTGAAGGTTCCCTCCAGTCATGCACAAAATGTAGTGGTTTGTGTGGTGGGGAGGAAATTTTGCCGATCACTTCATCCACTTTTGCAAAACAGTATTTTCCGGGAGTGTAAGAAACACAGAAAGCACAACAAGTCCCGTGTATTCGTGACAGTTGATAGATGTGGTATGTTTGCATTGGTCAATAGTACTGCAGATGCAGCAGTGAGTTACTTGGGCTTTGCCAGAAGACAGCCACTTGGGCTGGGCAGCAGGAGCCTCGTGGTCAGGTGACAAGTTTTGCTGTCAGGTGCACAGTGAACATGATGGGGAGGAGCCTAGGATTGGCAAGTCTCTGTCATTATTACATGCCGAGTCTGGCAGATGACAGTTTTACCTTCAGTCCTGTACAATGCTTTCATGTTTCATGTTGTTTGAAGTATTATACTGATGCGCCAAATATTCGTCCTGTATGTAGCAACTGCTGTACATGCTTGTTCTTCTTTTGCCAGAGGAGAAAGGTGGATACTGAATATGTATCCATCAGTCTATTTATATAGAATCCAAGGTCATTATCAGTACATACAAATCTCTTTAGGTGGTAACTCATTCAGTTAATGCTTGCTTTTATGAATGTAGAAATTCAAGATTTGTGGAAGCAACTAATTTGCTACCTAATTTTTTTCATTTGCACTTTACTGCTCTAGGTCACTTTCCTCTTAATACTAATATTGTAGATTTACTGAGCAATTTTATATAATAATTTCTTAACAAAAGTCAAGTAGTGTTTAAAGTTTTGCATTCCACTATATATCTAGTTTACATGCCACCTCTTGTTCACATTGGGTTGATGATACACTCTGCATGCATATATACATTTCTTTCTAAGCATACACATTTATGTCAAAAGTCTCAGGAAAATATGAATACCAACATTTGCTCTGCAAGTCCTTTTCCAAATCCTGTCATTTATATGTTCTCTTCCACTTTGGCATTTTAAAGGGGTTGAGTAGTACCTCAGTTTGCTATCCAGTGCTTCTCACCTGCCACCAAGTGATGGACCGATTACAGCACATAACTCCTCTTGACATGGCCATAAACTTTGTACATAGATTACATTCAGCATGAACTCTGATGAAAAAAATCTGTGTTGCAGTTATATCTTGAGTTACCCTACGTCTTTGACTGCATAATAATCACTCTGTATGGGAAAGACAATTGCAGTTCTCCATACAGTTTGAACCTTGATATATAAAGCTTGCTGCTGTTAGATACCTGAAGAAATTGTTTTCTTTGGTTTTATATTTATTGTTCCCAGACTTCATTTTACACATATTTAAGTTGATGCAAGTCATGCAACTTATATACTCAAAGATATTGTGGTAGTTGAACAAAAAGCTCTGTCAACTTATGATGACTGGTATTCTGTCTGAGAAATTTGGAAAAGAGTGGAGATTTGTGGCTGACAGCATAAAAAAAAGAATATTTATAGTGGCACAATAAATATATTTCTTAGTGATACGGCACTGCACACAAACAAGTGCTCAAGATATCTGAAAGTCCACAGTGTTATGTACTCCAAAAGAAACCTGCGTTCTATCTTTGCCCAGAAAGACACCTCTGTAAAGTGAGGTCTGGGTGTACTTTGGCATATTCAGTGTATAATCTTTTCCAAAATTCATGGAAATTTATAATATACAGAACCATTTTTCATTAATAGAGTAATGAAAGAAAGCAGATAGAAAGCGTTTGAGTAGTTAATTCAAAGATGAATGAGGACTTATCCCGATGAGAGCATCATCATGTCCTGATATGCAGAATTTAACATCATTCTTAAGACTAAATCTTTTTGACACCTGAGTAATGCCCTGTGATGATAATGTTTTACTTTTAAGCAATGATAAGTTTGAGACTTGAGATGAATAAGGTTCCTTCAAGAGGTTTAGCATGTATTCACACTTTTTCTCCAGTAGCCTGAAGTTAAGTAGTAGTGGCATGTGTGAGTGTGAGCCGCTTGGGTGATGCAGCATCTGACCTCTCTCTGGTTGTTATTTTGCAGCCTTGCTGGGTGACCATAGGTGCCGATACATAAATGGAGTGCCTGTTCACTTGTGCGATAGGTTTGGCCCTCCCTAACACTGTGCTCTATGGTAAGACAAGCAAGAAAAGGAAGACAAGATTTATCAACTATGTGGAATACTAGCTATTGCCATTCTTGTGTTAACATTTTTATTTACTCTAGCTGTTTACTTAGAGGGTAGCTCATTCAGCAGCAGGAAGTTTTCATAGGACTCTCAGATAAATTGCCACCCAGAGAGCCTTATACAGACTTCCTCTCAAACCTGCTGAGGGATGGGAACCAGTCCTCAAAGGGAGCTTGTGTACAGCTGGCACGCCCGCCACACTCCGCTGTGCAGCGACTGTAAAAATTGAGTGTCATGACCAACATTATCTCAGACTTAAATGTCGTCATTATCACTGTAGTGCTAGTGTGTCTGTTGACAATCGTGTTCACACTGAGTCACTTTATAACTGCAATCGTGTATATTTGTATCTTAGAAGAGATGTCGGTATTGACTGGGGTCTAGAGATCAGCTGTAACTTATCATAGACTGAAGCCATGCTAAAAGCCAAAGACTAACAATGTTATGTGTGATAATTGAATGAAAGATGTCAAACTTAAAATGAAGCCATGTACCAGTTGGTTATTAAGAAATGTTTTCCATATCTAAAAGCCTCATACTTAAACCTTCCCTACATGTTTGCCTATTCATGTTTTAAAATTTTAGACATTGCCGCCTCCTATTTGTCTTGTCTTACCATTTGCACTTGTTAGCTAATTTATTTTTTGCAGTGGCAGGCTGTTGATGGAGTCAAGTAGCATATTTTTTCCTTATTTTACGAGCTATCTGGTATATTTTTCTGTGGTGTTGCATGCCTAGTGCAAAATTATGTTTTATTTATTTATCTTTATATTTTCAGGCCAGTGTTTATGCCAATTAGTCCTGCTAGCCTTAGTTGCCTCCCTGGGTGTCTTAGTTACTATAGTCCAGCTAGAAAGGTCAGGCCACACCCAGAGGGTCACAGGTGGGACCCACACGAGCTACTCACCTACCCTCAGCCACGACTAGACAAGGTTGCACAAAAATTAAGGGATGTTTTTATAAGGAAAAAATCTGTTTGGCAAAAGTTTTAGTTCTCATATTGAAAATTAAGTCCTAATATAAGGCACTCAGTTTCAATGAGAGGGTGGGGGATTTCTTCCTACATTTTGAATCATATGCAATGCAAATACCGACTTATTCTCTGAGAGTTGTCACAGCAGCCACAGTCAACTGTACGTCGCAGCAAATCTGTCACAGTAAATGCCAAACATTGCCCATACTTCTTGTGTTTTGTAAGATGCAAAGAATTTTTCTTAGATATTTTGCTATATGTCTTTTTTGCAGAACAAATAGAATTAACACATTGCATTAGTTTAGCATTGTGAGGTGCACTTTTAGCAATGTGCTATGATGGGCCCCATACACCTCCATTTTATTTTCACAGTCATTTAGATATACTCAAATGCAAGTAGTGCCTCCAAATGAACCTTATCCTGCACATGACTTGTCAATCAATGCAAAATAGTTGTTATTCATGGTAATGATGAGACAAGGTTGTCGTATTGTTCAGAGAGCTGGATGGGGTGTGTAGGAGTGGGCAGGAGAGACAAACACAAGCATTCCAATTATTTATCAAAATGTGGAAGATTATCTTGCAGAACAGATAATTTTTTTTCAGCTGACGTAAAAGGATCACTGAGTCCCACTTGAGACGTACGAGTATAATAATGGACACGTGTTCCTCCATCCTCAAATTGTCTCCACATTACAGCAATTAAATTTTTAATTTTATTTCCTGAAGCCGTCATATGCATTACATTGTCTCCCTGATAGAGATATGTGGTTAAAGGTTGCATGTATAACAACAGTTTATATTTCATAATGAAATGACAAAATAACAATGTAGATGCTGATCCTTCTTTTGAATTTTAGAATAATATTTCATGTCCATCAGTGACATTTTTTAGATTATTTGAAGTCCTTCTTAAATTTCCGAGCAACAAGCGTGAGAATTACTTTTCAAAGTCACCATTCATTGTGATTCACGTACCATAGGCATGAATAATTTGGTCAAAATGTGGAATGCTGCCAAAAATTAAAAGATTTTTTCACTATGAAAATACACACACGCACACACACACACACACACACACACACACCGCTCCGATTGCTCCATCGGTTAGAGTGCTGCGCTGCAATGCTTCATGGCTTGACAGGTGGCAGTTTGAGTCCCACTCAGGCTGGATTCTTTCCATTGACTAGGAGTGGTTACTGTCCCCCTTTGAGCAAGGGGGATGGGGTGTGTGGTGTGTGAGGTCCTGACAGTACCCAGAGATCGACGATAATGAGCAGGAGCTTGCTCATGTCGGGAGGGTGCCTGTCCCAACTCGTGATCAGGCAGTGGTGAAGTACACACACACACACACACACACACATTGCTCCGATAGCTCATTGGATAAAACTCTGCCCTGTTAGGATCTGGCCTAGAAGGCTGAGGTTCAAACCCCACTCATGCAAGGATTTTTCTGCTGACAAGGAGTGGTTATTGTCCTCCTTCGAGCAGAGGGGATGGGGTGCGTGCTGTGTGAAGGTCCTGGCAGTACCTAGAGATCAATTATAATGAGCCTTGCTCAAATCGGGAAGGTACTTGCTCTTGTTGACGAGCCCAGCTCATGATCAGTCCATGGTGAATAACACACACACACACACACACACACACACACACGCACACACCTTTCCTGCTAGTCTTTGCCTGCTTAGGGTATTCACAGTAGTTGTGTGAATGATGCTGCAGTGTCTTGAGAGTCATGAGTTGATGTTGATGTGTTCTGTCCACTGGGGTGTTGTACTAATGCTTCTGTGCCTGATAATGATCTTGGGTTGATGGTTCCTTCATTATTGTTTATTTTATACAATTATCACAATCATTATGATTTGAAGAATACAATATCACCATTATTTTGTAATTTTTGTCTTCTTTCAAGATTGGCTTACTCTCCTTGCACTTTCAAGTCAAATTCCATGTTGCACATCGGCAAACTCATTTTCTTCTCTTCAGACTTGAAGCCTTCAATCTGAATTCTCTAATTGAAATATGAATATGAAAAATGGTATGCTTTACCATTTGCCATTATCATTATTTGATAGTTTTAGTGAAAGGATTTAAGTATGTGATACAATTGGAAGAGCTCATGTATTTAAATACTAAAAAGACAAATGCGCTGGCAAGGAGTCTTGAAAACAGACACAGACTGACAGGAGTTGTAAACGCATGATTGGTGCATTTTAGTTCCCATTAAGTTGTGTCATATTGGCAGCTTGTGTTCACTCACCTTAGTTGACATTGAACTCTGTCAGGTGCCACACCTTGGATTTTTTGCATTTATTTTCCATTAAATATAATGGAAGTTTAATTCTCATAGTTTAGCTTTTGTTGATAAATCTTTAGTGATTTGTTTATAAGAAACTGTTGGCGTGGTGCAGACCAAGGAGTGGTGCGGTGCAGAGGTGCCGGGGCAGGGCCGGAATGGGACCGAGTAACATGACAAGCAGCACTCAATAAGTGTTGTGTAAAGAATAGACACAAGTCAATAGGGCTCTTGATTATACATTGTGTGTGTGTGTGTGTGTGTGTGCATGTGTGTGTGTGTGTGTGTCAGGGTGGGGTGGGGTGCGTGTCTGTCTGGGTGGGTTGCTGTGGTGTTGTGTGGCACAGTGGAACGTGAGGAAGGAAGAGGGGGGTGTATGCTGCTGTACATGTGGATGAGTATGTATGCACATTCTTTTTATTCATTTGCATCGTACATAATTTGAACTTAGTCATATCTGTTATGTTTTGGCCTTTTCCTAAAACGAATGATACTCCACTTCTTCCACACCATTCTATATCATTTTGTATTCTTTGAAGTTTATTGAGTTTCCTTGATCAAGGAGTTTTCTCTCTCCACTTCCACCCTGTCTGCACAGGAAATCAGTTTCTTCACATTTTACATGAATGCAAATTTTATAGATTTGTGATAACATAAACTGTCCCTAACCTAAATTTACTATCGTTTTCACGTATGTTCTAACACTACTTAGGGGACTGCAGCGCTGCTATTCCACCACATGACAGATGGCGCTGCTTCATGGATGAGTTGCCGGTTGCAGTAGAATTCAATGCTAGAAACACATTTTATGAATGAAATAATATACAAGCAACTAGCCTTAGTGCTTTTCTCATTAGTTTTGTCAGGATAATCACACGTGAGAAGAAAACACCGAAGAGTGCTGCCGAAAATGGGAAACTCCCAACCCTGACCAAAACTGACACAGTGTGTGTCAATATGACCCCCACCACTTTTACTTTTAAGTATTTCCATGCTTAGAGTTGAGTGGTTGACCATCAGCAACAGTGCATGATTACTAAAGAATGTTTATTAAGACAAGGTTATGAAGAGGAGAGGTGTAAGGAGGTGGTGGCTGAATTGTTCACGTGCAGGCACTGTGTCCTAGAAGAACCAAGTTCAAGTACTGCTCGTCACTACAAACTGACAATTTTCAGCCATCGCCGAGTGGCCAAAGACTACCCACATTTTGTCCTGATGACCATCTTTTATCCTAGCCTCTAGCAAAACTCTAAAGAGGATCAAGTGAAGCTCCAAGGGGCAGCATGAGGCAAGCAAGATGGCACCTCTATAAAACACTCCCTGCACCACTAATGGGGTGGGGTAGACCATCAGGCCCCATCAGGAAAGCTTACTGAGATTATAGACTGAACATTAAAAGAGGTAAATTAAAAAGAAAAAGAGAAGAAAATGGTGATGATAATGAAAGAGCAAGAATTTTTCACCCGTAAATTATTGCTGACGAGAGAGTTAAAGGATGAATGTAGGGGAGCCTCCCAAGTAGCAGAATGCTACTATAGCATCCCTTATTATTCATGCTTTTTGTTTCAAATGCCATGTTTATTGAGCTCATTGTACTATTCTTTGAGTAAAAACTTCATGCACTCTCATAAGTCAGTGTTTAGCAAATGAATGGGAACCTACGTATGTGCTGACCATTGTAAAATATAGCCGATAAGCCTGGAGAGAGCAACACTATAGTGTTGGTGCATTACAGTGAGGTGATAGTTTGGGTGCCATAAGATATTTTAGAACACATTGAATGCCCAATGTGATAATGTTGACAAAACTAAGAAATGTACTAACATGAACACTGATCACTTTTTGTATTACTTGTCTCATCAAAATGTGCTTCACTAACTTTTAATTCTTTGGTTTTGGTTGTGCCAGGACTACACAACTGGACCTGTTACCATCATTCTTTATGGAATATTGTAATTCTCAAAATTTGAATTATGCAGTTGTTTCAAGAGCATAAATTTTGTGTAAATCACAAACAGATTGTATTTGATTTTCAGATTTTGGTTTTAACCATCCTAATCATGTTCCATATAGATATCTGTGATGCCCTGTTCCATCAGGGAACTCCCCTTAAAGGTATTGCCACAGCAGAAAAGTCTCTTGTTCTCTCTTTTCTACAAACTCCCTCTGTGCACCACTCATCTCACGTGTTGCCTCTTGTATTCTTCCATCCACCTTGCTGGCATATTCTTTCATTTTTGGTATTAGGTATTATTTTCTTACCTCTTTCCTTTGTAAATATCACTTCTGTAACATGATATGCGTGCATGAGTGCGTGCGTGCCTGTGTGTGTGTGTGTGTGTGTGTGTGTGTGTGTGTGTGTGTTCATTTAAAGCATTGCTTGACTTCTGCTTAGTCTTTTTACTCGTGCTTTTAAGTTTGAAAAAAGTGATTGGTTATGTTTATAGTTCTGTAATTCCCAGTGGCCTCTTCCTGTATTTGTTTAAAGCTGTAACTGAGCTCAATTTTATGTAAGATTTACTATTAATACCAAACTCAACTTTAGGGAAGGAATTTAGGATACATGACCTAATAATAGGAGAGTGAAATGTTTTATTTTGTGAAGTTTTCCGTTATGGAAGTAGTGAGCATTGGTGTAACGTAAATATTTGATTATGTACGACACAGCACATAGGATATGAACACTCTGGTACAATTAAAAACTTGTGATTGATATTGACTTGCATATGCAGAAAAATATTTATCATGAATATAGAACTTTATATATTTGCTCAGAATTTTTCATTTTTGGAGGACAGTTCTGTCTCAGCCAAAGGAAAGGAAACATCATCAGCTTCTCAGTACCTTCAGAGAGCAAAATGTTTCCACATCATGTGCAAAGTCTGCTTTGAAAAGCTGTGGACATGTTGAGCACGAGGATGAAGATAGTCAATTCTAGTTACTGTAAACTCATGCAAGGATATTGCTTCATCATAGACTGTACCTATACTGTATAGTGGCAGTTTCAGCCAGAATCTTCAAATGTTTGTAAAGAAAGTTGTCAGATATTATTGTGCTATGTTACAAAACTTGTATATTGAGTGCATGGGCAAAAGATGTGTATATGATTTTTAGTTTTCCACAGCAGTTTGGTATAGTTCTTTTGCCTTCATTACTCAGCTAGCTCATGAAATGCATAATATTTTGGCTTTTCTGAAGAAACAACTGGAGTTCAGAGTAGTGAGATGTTTCATCTTCTTGTTTATGTACAACACCTGTTTCCTTTCTTTCTGTGTAGTGAAAATCTCAAGAATAGAAACATCACACTCAAAAAATTAAGTGATGTGGACATACGATCCAGTATAGATTTCTTCCTTCATCAATATGTTGATTCAGTTTGTTTCATTCATAGATTTGAAATGTTGTAAGCAAACATATGATACTTTTCAATTTCAGTCAATTGATTCTAACAATATTCTGCATCTTATCACATTACTAAGAAAGCTCAGTCTTTTGGAAGCATTACTCTGGACCCGAGCCTCGGCATGCATCAAATGCTGCCATGTTCACTTTTCCTAGAAACAGTTCAGTGCTTCTTTTCTTGTTGACTTGTTAGAAGGCATCAGGGTTGATACTAAACTGTCACCATCAAAATTTCCATGCTGAAGATATACATGGCAGTCAGGTTTTGATAGGAACTTGATAACTCCCAGGATGTAAAATATGAAGATTAAGTAGTTTACCTCACACATCTTTATATACAAACATAGCACTAGTTTTTTGTATACTATTTACTAGTAAAATGGATCACAGCATTTCTTTACCGGTGCTTATTCATGACTAATTAGGGTTACTATATCAAAAGTTAAAGACACACAAAAAAACATTTGCTCACATCCTTCAGAATTGGAAGCAATTTTTTGCTGATTGAGGAATGACTGGCTCATGTCACTGAGTGTGTAGAGCCAGTACCATGTTCTGATGCCACCACCTTAGACAACTTGCCAACTAGAGATCGGAAAATGAATTTGGAAGAAAATGAGATTTAGATCATAAATTTCTTCCAAAACTAAATATATGAATGAATGTTTTTGTTTTAGGGATCATCTGTCTAACTAGCAATATGAAATTGTGTGAGGAAATTAACACAGTATCACCGAGCCTTCCTTTAACTGTTTTTTGGCTGCAACATTCCTCAGAATAATCTTGTTTTTTTTTTATTACCTGTCCGTGCAGGGAATGGGGCTGCTGCTGCTTGTGATGTTGACAGTTTATTTTTATTTTTATATCAGTTATTGAAAAATGTTTTAGAATAATATTATGGTGACATGTTTTTATGTTCATGATTTTTTTCACCAATTCATTTACTATTGCAGACAAACCTTGGTTATTGAACAGCTCTCTTTTTTAGCAGATCAATTTACGAACATATTTTTTGAACAAAAAATGCGCCAGCTTTCAAACAAACTCTTGGGTCTTGAAAAGTGGTAAGAATGTAGAGATAAACTGTGAAAATAGCCATGAAATATGTGCAGGAACCTGTGTGTCTGCAGGCAGCATCAAAGCTCACCGCCGTATCCCACGCTGCTGCCAGTAACAACAATGGTGCAGCTCCTATCACACGTACTTATCATAAAAAAATAACAAATCTAACATAACCTACCAAACCTGCCATACCTATGCAAAATATGGGCTTCATTGCCTGCAGCTGTGCTGGTTCCCACACACATTCCATGGCTATTTTTGCAATTATTTTCATCTTTACACTCTCCTATAAATTTTCTGGAGATTTAAAGGTTAGTGGAATCCATGTATAACAACAGAAGAGCAGTTCATCAAGTAGGTGATGAGATATCAGCACATTATTAAAACCAATCTTAACTCCAAGCTTGTGGCAGGAGGTTAGTTCTCAGAGTGGCCGCCAGATTCCAGGTGTTTTCCTTGTGCTTCCTGCTCTGTTTCGGCGGCTTGGATTACTTTTATTGGCAATTGCTACAGAACAGGTGGCAACAGTGATCTGCACTGCATGGCTGAGCATTTTTGATGGTCACTCTCCAGTCCTCAAAAATGTCTCTCTCCCCCTCTCTCTAGCACACACACACACACACACACACACACACACACATTCATGAATTTAAAGCCAAACTGGATAATAAGCGTTATGGAGACGGGACAGCATGAGCCTAGTACGGCTCTTTTCCTGTATTTCACAACTAGGTAAATACAACTAGGTAAATACACACACACACACACCCATATTATATAAGAACAGACACAAAAAAGAGCCTCTGAACTATAGACTAGTTTCCCTAACCAGTATTGTTGGTATGATGCATTTCAGTATGATATGGAGTCAGAGATGAGCAAAATGTTTCTTCTTTGTCAGCGCTCACACTCCAACGTGCCTGGCGCAGCGAGCATGTCCGCAGCTTGTCCCTTATGGGTCGTGTCACATTTTCAGGTCTTTATTTACTTGCCACATGATGGACACTGGAGTATTGCTTTCACTTATACGTGACTCCCAAATCATTCACTTACAGACTGCACCTACTGCTGGGCTATTTATGAATGTCAGCCACATGTCTTTGCATTTTCAGGCAAGCCTCAGTGCTGCAAATGCTGTTTTATTTCTAATGCTTTAAATTTTGTTTTTCTAACTGAGTTGCTGAAAGAGCTTAACTAATGTTACCGCCAGCAATACATTGCATACACCACCACATTATTATGATCATTATTATTATTGTTATTATTATTATTATTATTATTATTATTATTATTATGATCATGATCATTCTTCTTCTTCTTTTTCTTCTTTTTCTTTTTTTTCTTCTTCTTCTTCTTCTTCTTCTTCTTCTTCTTCTTCTTCTTCTTCTTATGATCATTCTTCTTCTTCTTCTTCTTCTTCTTCTTCTTCTTCTTCTTCTTCTTCTTCTTCTTCTTCTTCTTCTTCTTCTTCTTCTTCTTCTTCTTCTTCTTATCATTATTATTATTATTATTATTATTATTATTATTATTATTATTATTATTATTATTAATACTACTACTACTTTAATTTCTTGAGGCCCCTGGCTGGATTAAATGGAGTAATGTGCTTTTATTGCTGCTGCTGTTGATGATTCTTATTACTGTTAGTCATTTGTTTGTACAATACTTATTATTTTTTTATTTATTATTTTACCTGATAATGACATTATCTATAAGAAAAGGAAAATAATTGTACCCATTCAAAGTTTGATAATGAAGATGCAGGAAAGAAAGCAGGAATTTGCTCATGATTGAAGCTTCATCATAGTTACGTGTTCAGCTAACTTACATATTACCCAGTGAACAATTAACCGTGTAGCAGCGACGGGCCAAACTTGTGCCATGGTATAAACCCCACAAAATAGATGATACATAATCTGATCACAAATGCTTTGATATATATTATGAAATGGTTTGTGTGAGGGGT
This sequence comes from Eriocheir sinensis, assembly GCF_024679095.1. Lineage (NCBI taxonomy): Eukaryota > Metazoa > Arthropoda > Malacostraca > Decapoda > Varunidae > Eriocheir > Eriocheir sinensis. The sequence continues at coordinate 10,064,519 of NC_066554.1, forward strand.
GATTTTTTCTCATCTTTCTCGCTTGGAGGGACCATTAAGAAACATGATCCCCGCTGCTACCGGGTTAAAGGAAGCAAGTTTACAATTATTTAACTACAACTACTTTGTTTATAGGATGGTGATTTTAAATGCCAAGTGTCCTTCAATAGCAATATCGCCATAAGAATACTCATGAAAGAAAACTCGCAGTTCCTTACTTGCGTTTCCGTGTATTACATCCTCATAGATTATTTTGACTCATATTCTGTGCATTCTTAGCAAGGGAATACAGATGTTACATTTAAAAAAAATTTGCAGATCTTGATTCCGAACTAAGGGCCGCTTTCACAGTCATTTTGTTTGTTTTGATCGTTACCAGTGGTGGGGATTGCCGCTATAGTATTTCCGCGTAAAACTGGCCGATGGGGTAGTGGCGGCTGCGGGATTAACCTAGCCCCGCACCTTACCACACACTCTCAACACCACTCGCTTCCTCTGCAACCGCCACTACCCCATAGGCCAGTTTCACGTGGAAAACTATAGCGTCGATCGCCGCCATTGGTAACGATCAAAACAAACAAAGTGACTGTGAAAGCGTCCCTACGTGTCTTCCCAATTTCAGTTTACACATGTTTTTCCAACTCATGTGATCAATTATGACTAACAATATTTCTGTTATAACTGACCACACAGAAACCCATTGCAACACCACAAACATGAACACGAGTATTTTAACAGCCGCTGAAAACTTAAGTAGTCCATCAGGAAACATGACCTACCTTGAACTGTATTTAGTGAATAGTTATGAGATTTGCTTAATAATATATGAAAAGGATTAACAAAGAGGGATACAGTTAATGTTTAAACTGGAAATATGGTACTTTTTGTTATGTGTATGGAGAGAGAGAGAGAGAGAGAGAGAGAGAGAGAGAGAGAGAGAGAGAGAGAGAGAATGAGTGTGAGTAAGTGAATGTAAGTTAGAATTGTTCTGTACAGATTCCTATGGTAATGTAACTGTATTATGGAGGTTAATCTTAACTCTCAGCTATAGGGCTATGCAGGAATTAGTTCAAGATGAGTGTTTCAGCATGGAAATTTTTGATGATACTAATTAAGAAAGTAAGAGGTGGAAACAATGTTGTAAACTTCTAACAACGCAAGTGCAAAAGACAGAAACCAAATACAGTATATTTGCTTAGATATATCTTTTATTAATGAAATTTAAGTCACAGTGTTATGGGATTTTTTTTTTATACATATATATATGATAATGGTTTGTTTTATACCTCGGATAGACGTGTTTCCTTGAGAGACTAATAAATGTATGAATTTTTTATGTACACAGACTTTAATCTTTTTGTACTACTCTTAATGCACCTGACGCCACCAGTGGTATGAACGGCTGCCACCAGTGTTGTCTTGCTCTAGGGTGTTCTAACACTGAGCCAGAGAGCATGGTGACCTGCAGAGCAATATCATGAAATGAGTATACTCACTGTCACTTTAATATAGAATGGTGCTATGCAATATTATTCCAAAACATAGAGGTTATGCCCCTTAAAAGTCATGTAAATACCTCCAAGTGACAAGATAGTTATGTAATTGTGGTTGAGTATACAATAGCCATTGATGTTATGTTTTGTTGAATGTTACAGAGAACTACCTTTGACCTCACAGTTTGAATTTGCATATATTCTTAAATGTGCAAAAAAATATTTTCTCCACTAGATTTATAAAAACACCCATGATAAAAATCCTTTTGTATTAATTGACTCAGATTGAGAATATGAATGAAACTTTCGTTCAATTAAAAAGTTAATTGAGGTTGCAGTAGGCAGTGTGTCCCTCCAGCACACTCCTGCAGCCTTGTAGGCCTCCTCTTGCCTGCCTCTGCCATGTCTGTGCACCTGGAGCTCTGGCTCCTGGCACAGCTGTCAACAATGCTAACAGAGTATTTTTCTAAACTTAACAAGTGTTCCTATGCAGTCTGAAGGTTGCTGGATTGTATTGAGATATTGGACAAGGTGGAGAAAATAGGGTTGGACAGAATATGGCACCAATGTTGAGTGTGGATGTTGCTATTGATGAATTCAAAATGCCTATTTGTTGCACTGAAGTAGCCATTCCATTCAGAATGGTGGAGAACATTGGATCGGAGTTATATTACCCACTTTTTCTATATTGTGAGGCCAGTATTAAATTGTCAGTGAACTGCTTATGTTAGATATTACAGCTGTGAGCACACTGAGTTTGTGAATTTAAACTCTGCAAATGTACACACACACAAACAACTGCTATCATTCAGCAGCAGTCCAGCTTCCTTCACTTTGCAGGAGTGTTGTTAGTGTTATATTAATATGATTAGGCAGCAAATGGCATTCAAAAGTGATAACTAACAGCCACTACATTGTTGAGGTAAGTCCTGTTGTGGCAATGCCTGCCTGAACCACCAGCACTGTGCTGATGCTCCACATAGTGTTACAAAACACATCCTGCATGCCAACCCAACTCTGTTGTAATGGACTTAGGGTGACACAGCTCCATACTTTGCTGTCCACCAACAGGGGCTTATGCCACTTTCATCACACACACACACACACACACACACACACACACACACACACACACACACTAAATTCACACACACACACACACACACACACACACACACACACACACACACACACACACACACACACACACACACACACACACACACACACACACACACACACACACTTAAACATGCAAGCTTTGGTGTTACACTATAAAGACTTTCCTAATCCATGCTAGAGTGTGATATTTCCATGTTCTGTGTATTTTATTTCATTGCGATAGAACTAGATGCATGATTTTCATGAATGAGGCTTTTGGAGTTGGCAATAGAGGACAAGCAGACTTAGTCATCATGTCATATCTGTTCAGCTGTTGTACTTGTGCAGTTTAGTTATCAGCTAAAATATTCATCACTAGCAGAAGACTTAAGTACCATAGATGCTTGTATGATGTATCTTCCCTCTTTGTCAGCAGTAGCAGACTCATTACAGATCTAGAACTGCTCTAACACTTGGTGGGATGAACACTGAACACAGACTCCTATACTGACTGTCCTTGGGTGGGTGTGAGCACTGCTGTAGGGGAGCAAGACGAGACTTTGAGTCTTGGTGTACAGGGTAATGATGGAGTTCTTGGGAAGCTGAACTTGATTCTAGTGTGACAGCTAATCTGTTCCTTGTTTTATTTCTCCAACCTTGTGCCACAATTTGATGCTTCCAGCAATCACTTTCAGACTGCTCACTGACGCTATTTTATTTTTGTTATGCTCTGTGAGGACTAACATATATTGTTATTATTTTAACAAATATGCTTTTTTACTGATTTTACAATTGTTGTTATTATTTAAGTGTCTGTGTATTATCATGAATTTTTCTTTGTGAAGTTTGAGATGGTTGGAGAGTTAAGACATGCAGGTGTTAGTTTGGTTAGTGTGGCTGGCAGTAGACAGGCATTGCCACTACTTGGACAGACAGTATATGAGAATCTGCAAATGTTGGCACAGTGACTTTTTTCTTACTTTATTCAAAATAATGAATGTGAAGTTAATTGTCCCTATATTTTGTGACTTGCTGGTCATATTTTAGCAATCTATCAGCACCATACCATTATAGAGGAAGTGTTAATGACTTCTTTTATTAGTGGGAGATGCATACCTTGAAAGATTTCTTCCTGAAATCTGAAGGCTACGTGTATGGAATTATAGTTAATTTTGAATGGAAATGCTGCATTAAAGTTAATGATGCTTAGTAATGCCATAGAGAGATCACCTGTGAGTATCTATTTTTTACTGATATTTGTGTGAACCAATATGAAAGCAAAATGCTCTTTAAAACCATAAATCATGAGCTTTCAGCTACTAATTGTCAACGTCACCATATTTGTGTGGCAATTGTACCTTGCACACATTGTGCACCTGTGATACTGTGAGATCTTGGGGCCGAAGTGACTGAAGGAAGAGCTGGGAGGCAATAGGAACAGCAACACTCGTGAAGCAGAACTTATGCTGCGTGACATTTCATATCTTTTGCAGTGAAGTAGGATGCTGTGCAGTGAAGCTTAAGATGGATATTTCTTTGGCTAAAATATGACTATTGCAGTCATCATATTTTTATATATTTGTCAACTGAACAAATAAAACACACACACACACACACACCTCTCTCACACACACACACACACACACACACACACACACTCTCACACACACACACACACACACACACACACACACACACACACACACACACACACACACACACACACACACACCATTTAAACACACACACACACAAACACACACACACACACACACACACACACACACACACACACACTCAGGAATCTTGTATAACCCAGTGCCTCATGATTTATTTGTTTCCAATTCATACTGTAGGTTATGCATGACAATCATTGTTATCTTCTGAAAGTTTAGTAAGCCTTTTCATAATGTACATTTTATTTGAAAATTACTATTTATATGATTTTTAATGTCATATTGTCCTGGAAACCACCATCCTTATTTGTTTTTGCTTTGTATTGTCATGTTTACTTTCAACTTTTAATACACGCCCCTGTAAACCTGGGGGTGTTTTATGTATATACATATATTATATAGACTTGCCTTTTTTTGTATGATATGCAGCCGGATTGCATGATGTTTAGCCTGGGAATATGCTTTTTTGATCTAGTTTTGGAGTTAAGGATTCATAGAGACATCATGTTTGTGTCCACAGGCTTCTGACATTATTTTGGACATTCTATATTAGTGTATAGTAGGCAGTTTTCTTCTTGATTATATGTAACCGTCTGAGTACATTGATAAACTGATATAGTATATTACTGACAGCACTTATTTTTCCAAATACTGATGATATTTAGATATTACATCGCCTGTTTGAGAAATCCACATCATCATTCCCTAGTAAAATTTTCTGTGGAACTGTCATAGGAATTAGTAATTTAGTTCCCTAAGAAGCAAAAGTATTTAAGGCTATTTTAGGATGCATTTCTCATCAACTTTGTATATTTCCTCACAGCTCCCAGCAGCATATCAGTCCAAGCATCAGCACCCCCCCTGGAGGCTGCCAGCAGCAGGGTGTGCGAAGCTGCTGCTGCTGCTGCTGCACCGCATCCCCCAAGTTCACCCTCTGCACCTGCACCTCAAGACCAGCCTGTGGCAGGCTCTCCTTCACCAACCACCACACCACTGTCAGCTCACAAGGAAAATATTCCCATCTCCAATCATGTTAACAACAGGTGAGCTGGAGTTACTGAATCAGTAAAGAGAGTCTTGACAGTGTCTATAGGGAGTATATGAAGTATTATATTATCAGCATTAGTAAACAGCACAATAGGCAGAGGTGGAAGAGTACAAGGATTACTTTACAAAGTCTGTAACTGACCAGTCTGAGATGCAGGGAATCAAGGATAAAGGGGATAAAGTTGAAGATAGGTAATTAACCTCTTCACTCCGGTGACACTGATGGGCGTCCAATGGTGTCACCGTATGGAAAGGGTTAGTCCTCTTCCAAACCTCTGAATCCTCTTCCATTTCCTCTTAATCCTCTTCTAAACCTCTAAAGAGGAAATGGAAGAGGATTGACAAGAATTTAGAGAAGGATTGAGAGGTTTAGAAGAGGATTAATCCTCTTCCATTTCCTCTTGACCCTTTCCATACTGTGACGCCGACATATGTGTCACGGATGGAAAGGGTTAAAATGAAGATTTGACTTCCGTATTTTACAGCATATAATGCATTCTGGCGTATACTGCGCACCATAAACTTTAAGATGATAATTTTGGAAAAAAAATATTCAGTGCTTAAAATGCCCAGAGATATGTACGGTTAACCCTTTCCTTGCGCGCGGGACGGGACGCGACTATCCCCTCAGGCGCAGTCAGGCAGCCCAGTGGGGGGTCTCTTTTAACCTCTGTATCTCGCAAACTATTCATCACAGGTAAAAACCAAAAACACCATTGGAAAGAGGAGGTCCAGATCTATAGGACTCGGTTATGTATGCCTCTCTTGCGAATGTACATGCATGTTCAGGGAGTGTTGAATGTTAACACTTACGTTGGTGCATGTGGGATGATCAGCCATATTGAGAGAACTGCGGGCATCTCTCCTTCAGATTCTGGCAAGGTTGTATTGCCAACTGCAATATTTACAACTATTTGGTCAAAGAATCAGTCGGGTAATAGGTGAAGCTATGCAAAAATCCCGCTATATTGGGCAAGAACATCCACCAGTTACTCGTCTGTAAATTTGCTGCGCTGGGCTGATATGATTTTCCACCAAATTTAGTGAAGAAGCCACTCAATTGGCAATCCTGTGTTGTGAGAATTAGTGTTGGAACACTCTCATACGTGGGAGATTTGAGTGCGGGTGGAGCTCGCAGCGAGCGTTTAGCATCACCAGTAAATACGCCTAATGCTCGCTGTGAGCGTTTAGCAATGAAAGGGTTAAGCAAGACTGATGACATACAATTTCCCGAAATTTTTGTTAACCCCTAAAGGGCGGGGGTGTACCGTGAAATTGGTTCTCCCTGTATGGCAATGTTTTGACGTTCTCCCCAAAATTGGTCAGTTTCCATTATCAATTTCATGGCTCTACCTAAGCCAATAGCTTTAAATTTATGAGCATTTGCTTAATCCATCCTTCCTCTTCAGTCTGCCTCAAATCCGAAGTCTCTACGTCATGTGGTGTTTCCGTGGTGGTGTGATGAACAGTAACTTTTAGGTCAGAGGAAGTCTGTGTTCGCAGCACTGTGTAGCTCACTCAACGTGAGTATATGGCATTATTGATACCTGTGCAGAAGGACAAAAAGAGATGCTATGAGAAATCATAGCATTGATAATGAAGATGGCAATGATTTGATAATGTGTGAATCATTTTACTGACTGGTCTTCTTTTACACTAATAGCTTTTATTTTTTCTGACTGGACCACCAACCTGCCAGGTGTGCAAATTAGGCTCAAGAATATTGGGGAAGTGTTAATAATTACTTTTGTTTGTCATTAAGATCAACTCTGCAACATCTCCAAAGTTTGTGTTGAAATAGATCTCACATTTGTTGTTTTATTTCAGAGTGGACTCATTACCTAATGGTCATGACAAGACTGTTTCACCGGCACGAGTTGGAGAGATGGAAGGGGAATCCAGGAAACGAAAATACCCAAGTGATAAGGCTTACTTCATTGCCAAGGAGATCCTCACCACAGAAAGGACCTACAAGAAGGATCTGGAAGTTATTAATTTGGTTGGTGTTTATGATGATTGCCTTTGTGTAAAAGTCCATTATATATATATATATATATATATATATATATATATATATATATATATATATATATATATATATATATATATATATATATATATATATATATATGTATATGTATGTATGTATATATATGTATATATATATATATATATATATATATATATATATATATATATATATATATATATATATATATATATATATATATATATATATATATATATTTTAATATTTCTTTCTTCCCATTAGTGGCTGAGAGAAGAAGTTGGGAAAGAGGAAGGGATGCCTGGTGAAACACTCTCCAAGCTGTTCCAGCTTATTGACCCCATCTATGAGTTCCATACTCAGTTTCTCAAAGAGTTGGACACTCGGCTGGCACAGTGGTGAGTGAAGTGTTTTAATCTTCTCAAAATAATTGCCCTTAAGATCATGGTTAATGTTCCTACCTGCTTGACCTTCACAAGTGGTTTGCTTCCATGCAGCAAGTTTGGTATCAAGACTTCTTCATGGATGCCCCTTGTTGCATCAGTGCCGGTATTCCTTAGATTGACAGACTTTTCATGGCTTTGACAGCTTTTTGTTTTTTCTGCTAATCTGTTTTTCACTTCATGAAAACATCAAAGCTTTTCTCCTAAGTTATGTTTTCAATGCTTGAAAAGGATCAGTAATGTGATGTATAGTTTACATGGACCAAAGAAAGGAATGAACTGTTCAGAAGAATGTTTTATCCAGATATTGCCTTTAATACAATTTTCTTCATGTTTTAGGGATGGACGGGCCAGTGGGTCAAACAAAATGGAATCTCAAAGGATAGGGGACATCATGCTAAAAAATATGAGCATGATTAAGGTATGTGATTGTAAATAATTGAGACTAATTCTTTTCACTTTTTTCATATTCCTTGTGGATATGGAGTCAGAAATTCCAGCTTTTAAATTCAGTTTATGAATTCGACCATCTGAAGAGCATAGCAGCCTCCCAGTAAAACTAATGCTTACATAATTCAGTGTTTAGGGAATCATTTTCTGTTTGGGTTCAAATGAAATCATTATGCATCCTTACAGTAGCTTTTGCATTATGCTCAACTATTCTTAATAATCTTTATGTTTGCCAGCTGTATGAAAATTACCTAGAGGGCCACTACGCTATCTTGGAAGGACTTGAATCATCTTTCCGCAAGAATCGCCGCTTTGAGCAGATTTACCGGGAGTTTGAGATGCAGAAAGTTTGTTATCTTCCAATGACATCCTTCATCCTCAAACCGCTACACCGCCTCCAACACTACCACCTTCTGCTGGACCGTGAGCATTTCTTTTCCACACTTTGGTTTTGGCAGCAACATTAGTCATTTTGAAAGGAAGTTCATTAACCTATAGGACAGTTTGCTGTACATCCTGGGACTATATGGAGGTAAAGGTAAAGTTGGGAGCATACACTGTAAATGCTCGTGGCCATGATGCTCATCTCCATATCTCTGGCCTGTGGTGGGTGAAAACCTTTTAACCCGGTAGCAATGACGGGCCAAATTTGTGCCATGATTTAAACCTCCCAAAATAGATGATACATAATCTGATCACAAATGCTTTGATATATATTATGAAATGGTTTGTGTGAGGGGTGATTTTTTCTCATTTTTCTCACTTGGAGCTGAACATGATCCCCTCTGCTACCAGGTTAAAGTCTCGTTTCCATTTCTGTGCCTCAGTCAAGTTACATTGCCGCAAACCTGCCTTTATATGAATGCTATGGGTTCAAGAACCATGTGCCAATGCATGTTAATAATGATATGGCACCTAGTCCTTCCTTATAAAAGGTACTAGTTGCTCAAGGGTGAGTGTGTCAGGACTCACCAAGCCCCTCATTGTCGCCAGGTTTGATCTAAAAGTTCCCGGGGGATAGTTAGCAAGTGGAAGGATAAACTTGCTGTTGTCAATGGTAATTTAAAGTTCAAAGAGAAAATTGATACACTAAAAAGGAAGGGAAGGGTCTTTGAAGAAGTAGTAATGCAAGCTGAAATAATGAATGAAAGGTTCCAATCTATTTTTCAAAGGAAAGCAAATGTTTTGAGGTGATGGGAGTGACAAGAAACTCAGGGCGAGAGACTTCTTGAGAGCGACAGATGAGGAAAGTAATAGAGGACAGCATGACAGGGTGGAGCACATGAGGAAATCTGAAATTTAGTGTAAATGCCCAAATTTACCTTTATCATCTGGACAAACACCTAGCCAGTCAGACTTTGATGTGTAACTCAAAATATAATGGAATTCTTTTAATCTGTTTTATGGCTACAATCTCTTCCTGGTCCTTCTCAGGCTTGGTGAAGCACTATGGCAGTGCCAACCATCATGATTACCGGGAGTGTATGACAGCCAAGGCCAAGCTGGGCCAGATCATCAAGAGCATGACTTCTCGCCTCACAGCCTCTGTAAGTGTGTGTTTAGCTTGTATAGAAATAATGAAGAATCTTACATCATTACTGGTCAGTGGGTAATATGGTGTGGGTGGTTCAGGTGTATTTTTAATGCTGCATGATCAGAAATAAGTGCATGTATATGTATTTTCAAGAGGAGTGTGAATCAATACAATAATGTTTATGCTTCAGGAGAATTTAGTCAAACTGGTGGAGCTGCAGCGAGACCTTGTTGGTATTGACAACTTAATCCAGCCTGGCCGAGAGTTCCTGCGGGAAGGATGTCTGCAGAAGCTGTCACGGAAAGGTTACCAGCAGCGCATGTTCTTCCTGGTAAGGAACATTGTAGTGGTCTGAGTGGAAAGTGTGGGTGAGGGGTTGTGCTTTGCTCTATACTTTCTTTGTGCATGTTACCTATTAAGATTTTATATATGCCAGTCATTCATTTGAAGGTTCAAGATGTATGTTTCATTACATCTATATATTTTAAACAGCTGTATGCATGTGCTGTCTCTTGAGTTTTTATGCTTCCCTGATTGGGAACACTGCAAAGTTTCATGGACAAAGGAGAGAGGCTTACAGGGTAATTTTTTTCAGTTCAACGATGTTTTGTTGTATACCAACCGCACTACCACTCCAGTGCTGCAATTCAAGGTGCACGGCCAACTGCCTCTGCGTGGGGTGATGGTAGAGGAGACCGAGAGCCGTATGGGAGCCTCAAACTGCTTCACCATATATGGTGGGAACAGGTATGTCATGAACGCATCAAACAGTACTAAAAAGATGTACAGTTTTAGTTTGGTTTGGTGTGACATTTATTTTAATGTTTCAGAGATGTGGCAAGTTTGGGGGGATATCCCGCATTATGTGACATTGTAGTATTGTTTAACATAGTTATACAAAAGTGAAGGAAGAAAATTATTGGTGTATTTCTTAACCTTTGCAATTCTTTAGGGCTTTGATGGTAGCAGCAAATGGAGAGGAGGAAAAAACTAAGTGGCTAGAAGACCTAACCACCGCCATCAACCAAGCTAAGACACGGCCAGATGATGCCTTCCACTACCTGTCCTTGAAGTCCATAAGTAAGTTGATAAACATATCTTTCCTTATTCTAAGCTGCACCTTCAGCTGTGTTTAGCAATTCATATGTTATTGAGAGTATTTTGATGAAAAATCTATTTCTTGAAATTTTATTAAGGAAAGGTTTTAACTCCACATTTTGCCCTAGGCTCCTCAGATGAAGTTCTGGATCGCAGTGATGGCAGTGCCCTGGATGACAGTCTGACCGCCATGCGTGGCCTTGGAGAGAAGGGCGCCTCGCCGCAGCAGCGATCCAACACTACTGTCCATGTTTGTTGGCACCGAGCCACTAGTGTGTCTGCACATGACTATTCACTCGCAGTGCAGGTGAGAGTGGTCCTTATGTAACTGCAGCTTCCATGATATTTTATATCTGAATTAAATTCCTAACTCTTAGGTCACTTATCCTATTTCTAAGACAATGGTATGCTGACTTTGAAGAAAAATTGTAGGTTAGGGTAGGAAGAAATTTTTCTGCTCAAAGAAAGTGTAGTTAAAGTTTAAAGTACTGTAAGTTTATGTAGTATTCCTTAAAGTGGGGTAGTGATTGACAATGGGAACAGGGAAATTACATAGTACCTGTACAAAAGAAAAATAAGTGTTGAAAACTACCATGTTGTGTTTTAGGATCCAGTTGAGGAGGAAGGAAATGGCCAATGATAAACAGAAGTGGGTCTCATAGTAGGCCGGGCTTGCTTGAATCCGATATTTATCATCAGACAACTTATTATGGTTCCATGCGCTGACCACTTGGCTGCCACCTGCTGTGCTTACCACATATGTGCACATTTGCTGCATATGTTGATTTGTTGGAAGAAATATTACATTCACTGCATAAGTGCATATTTCTATATAACAAGTTCTCGGATAACACTCTTATTGGTTTAATTGCAGAATCAGCTGAGTGGATACCTCTTGCGCAAATTTAAAAACAGCATGGGATGGCAGAAGCTGTGGGTCGTGTTCACAAACTTTTGTTTATTCTTCTACAAGACTTTCCAGGTGAGCCATTGACTTTTCAGAGATTTATTTATTTTTTAGTTAGCCATAATAAAAGTGACAAAGGAGGTGAAAGAAGCAGTTATTGATTTGACCAAAGTGAGCCAAAAATCTTCAGGCTAGATGTTTGATAAATATGAGTATAATTATTGATTTCTGGAGTTAACATTTCTGAAGAATTCCTCAACTCACATATTTCATTTTACATTGTTACTTATGACTTGAAGAGATTTTTGGCAACGCCAGGTTGTCATACAGGTTGGCCTTGGGTCACACTTATGATTGCACTCGCTTTATACTCCCTGCAACATAATCAAATGCTGAATCATGTTTATCTTCCATTCAAATTGAGTTTTCCTCAGACCCAGTGATTGGTGTGCTATTGGCAAAGTATAATAATTAAGTGACTGGTATCACCACTTTGTGTATCTTGACCTGTTCCTCCTCCTTACAGGATGACTTCCCACTAGCTTCCCTGCCACTGCTTGGCTATGTCATCACCACGCCTGGAGAGGATGACCAGATCCAGAAGGAATTTGTATTTAAACTGCAGTTCAAAAACCATGTGTACTTCTTTAGGTAGGTAATTTAGAGTTACCATAATATATATAAGAGATGGGTAGTTTGTTGACATTTTTGGACCACAGTCTGCAGGTACACACACTTTTTTTTTTTTAATATTTGATTATACTCATTGCGTATGCACACGCACACACGCACATGTGCATGTACAGGCACAGGCGCTTACACATACACATGCATAAACACAGAAATGAGGACACACAACACAACACACCACACCTCTCTCTCTCTCTCTCTCAGCAAGGTAGCTCAGTGGATAGAGCGTCTGCCTCACAACCAGAAGGACCGGGGTTCGATTCTCCGGCCGGGTGAAGATAAGTTGGGTTTATCTCTCTCTCAAACTCTCTCAAAGTTTGAGAAAGAGAGATTGAGAGAGTTTGAGAGAGACGAGAGACATGTGTATTTACCTAGCTGTAGTGTGTGTGTGTGCGTGTAATTCACCTCTTGGTCTGCTGCGGGTCTCTCTCGAGACAGCCAGCCGTTCCCCTACGGAAGAGCACAGAGCTCAAGGTACCGATCTTTGGGGGGAACTGAGACCACTCACACACAACACACTGTGACAACGAGGTCACAACTCTTCGCTTTACGTCGTGTACCTGCTCACTGCTAGGTGAACAGGGGCTACATGTGAAAGAAGATAAACCCAACTTACCTTCACCCGGCTGGAGAATCGAACCCTGTGCGTGACGCTGATGGTAAGTAGACGTGACCCGTATGTGTCAAAGCAGTGCGAAACTCGGGGTGGTAAGAATTTAGAACTCTCCGCGAAACTCGTGGATCGCGAAACTTGAGAGGGTACTGTATGTATGTATGTATGTATGTATGTATACAGTACCCTCTTGAGTTTCGCGGAGAGTTCTAAATTCTTACCACCCCGAGTTTCGCGCTGCTTTGACACGTACGGGTCACGTCTACTTACCATCGCCGTCACGCACGCTATCTTTAAAGGTAGTATCACACTGGACGTTTTTCTCCAAACATTGTGGCTATGGCAAGAGAGAGAGAGAGAGAAAGGGTCGTTTTGAAGCCACAGTTGAAGGCAGCTGCCTTACGATTGGCTGACAATTCTGAAAACATGCTTGTGATTTGCTACGAGTCCGATGACTTCATCGGCGACGCTCACCCTATCAGTGGCTTCACTGCCTTAAGGCGGTATCACAATGGCCATTTTCGTCTAACCATTGTGGCTACGGGTAATGCCCGTACGCCCAATCAGGAGCGAGTTCACGGTTATTCGTAAGCTGGTGTCACACAGTGCTTTTTCTTCCCACCGCGTTGGTGCCATCTAGGGCAACCAGCAACTCCAACTTTTCCTGGTGTGCGTCATACACGGCCAAGGTCGGTTGCCCGTATCCACATCCACAACGTAAACAAAGCACTTGCCCTGTATCAACATGGCGTCGTTTGCTAAAGGAAGGGCTGTTGTGGGTTGTGCTGCCATAACCCAAGTTATGGACTTGTTGCTGCAGTTAAATGGAAGGAAGAAACAGTGGTGGGTGTGGCATGCCTGTGGTTCCTCCATTCCAGTTCTCATTGTCACCACTGCATGCGCACGGCCAACCCACCCATCTTGACTCAACCACATAAACACATAGATCGAATAACAACAAACACACACACACCAGACTCATTAGGAACCATTGCAGATGTTTCTGACAAACAGAAAAGAGTTCACCATTTCTTGAGTGTGTTAGAACGTATTTGGTGAGTGGCTCACATGAACCAAACCTCCTAGCTCTGGGCAAGAAGAGAGCAGTCGTCTTTAACACTGCTCTTTTCTTGCCTTTGGGTATGTTTGGTTTGTATGAACCACTCACCAAATAAGTTCAAACACACTTTAGGAAATGGGGAAGCCATTTTTGTTTGTGAGAAACATCTGCCATGGTTCATGATGAGTCTGGTGTGTTCATGCGTGTGTGTGTGTGTCTTTGTTGTTACTCGATCCACGTGTTTATGTGGTCGGAGTCTAGATGGATGGGTTGGTCGCTCATGCGCAATGGTGACAATGAGAACTGGCACAGAGGACCCACAGACACGCCACACCCACAGCAGCTTCTTCCTGCCATTTAACTGATGCAACAAGTCCATAACTTGGGTAATGGCAGCACAAGCTGCAGCAGCCCTTACCTTAGCAGATGACGCCATGTCGATACAGGGCAAGTGCTTTGTTTACATTGTGGATGTGGATACGGGCAACCGACCTGGGCCGTGTGTGACGCACATCCGGAAAAGTTGGATTTGCCGGTTGTCCAAGCTGCCGCCAATGCAGTGGGAAGAAAAAGGCCCAGTGTGACACCAGCTTACGGACAACCGACAACTTGCTCCCAGATGGGAGCACGGGAGTTGCCAGTAGCCACAACAGTTAGAAGAAAACGGCCATTGTGACACTGCCCGAAGGCAACGAGGTTGCTGACTGGGTGAACGCTGGCGATGACATCGTTGGACTCCCAGCGAATCACAAGTGTGTTTCCAGAGCTCAGCCAATTATAAGGCTTCATCTGTGGCTTTAAAATGACCTGTTCTCTCTTCCTGTTTTTTTATATATATATATATATATATATATATATATATATATATATATATATATATATATATATATATATATATATATATATATATATATATATATATATATATATATATATATATATATATATATATATATATATATATATATATATATATATATATATATATATATATATATTTTGTTTTTTTTCCAAAAGGTAGAAAAGATGACTTGGGCACTTTGTTCATGAAGGTGACGATAGTGTTTGGAGCACAAGTCATGTGTCCCGCCCTGGTATGGATTTGGAAGTAATCAATTGTAATAATCAGTACCATGTAAATATTAGAACTGATCAGGAATTAGTCACCAAGTGCCCTGAATGTAAAAATGGTCAGCATTGCACAGTGAATGCCATGCTGTCTTGTATAATATCTTCAGAATTATGTTATGGGAGTAGAGCACCTTCAGAACCAACTTCTTTTTACCTTTTCCAGAGCTGAATCTGAATTCACGTTCTCCCGCTGGATGGAAGTAATATCAACAGCAACGCAGAATTCTTCTCGAAGTTTTGCATCAAGTCATCATGAAAATGAAAATGAGAGCATTAGGCTTTAATTTGAAAGATCAGGTGATTGCTTTCATGTCTTAAGCTTTAACCTACTACTTTACTGAGAAATTTAACATTAAAGCAATAATTATAATAGCCAGTCTTTATTAAGTTGAATTGGACTTGTTTGATACACAAATTTTTGTAATTTGTTAAGTGCTATCTGGTGCACGCCTACTCTGTGAAATAGAAAGTTTATAGGTTCATGCAAAAAATAATTTAAGTATATGAGATGAGCAGCAACCTAAATAATTTTAACTTATAAAAGAAAGCTATAAATTTTTATTACTGAAAGCCTGTTTTATGACTATTTTACAAATAAAAAAATACT
This sequence comes from Eriocheir sinensis, assembly GCF_024679095.1. Taxonomy (NCBI): domain Eukaryota; kingdom Metazoa; phylum Arthropoda; class Malacostraca; order Decapoda; family Varunidae; genus Eriocheir; species Eriocheir sinensis. Next base: position 10,080,356 of record NC_066554.1, read on the forward strand.
AGAATATATTCTAATTAAATTAATCTTTGATGCACATGAATGTATAAAATAGTGTTGGTTGTGTGTTAGTCAACATTTCTCAACATGCTGATATCATGAACCTGCATAGATTGTGTTGCACCATCTTTGCATCTGGGATGCAGTGCAGAAACTCCCTCTAACCAGTCAGTGGTGCTGTCACTAGTTGATGTGCAGCCAATCACAGCTGGCTGCCTGTGCCTTAGCCACCTGAGGGGGAGCACCAACCTCGCCGCCAAAAGATGCACCACTGCCGCAAGGTTCCCTCCCAGGCTGTCACCCAAACCTCCGAGGTGAAGGTCCCCAAATCTTATCTGTAAACAAACTGTCCCTTTAATTTAATGCTACTCACCATTGTCAGCTGATCTGGCCATAGTACTGTAGCTTAATTTTAACATGTCTTTTATACAAAGCCTCACAAATGGGATTTTCTGATATGAAGTAAATGTTTTAGTGTTAATAGCATGTAAATAGTACTGAAGAAAATGTGTAATTTATAGAGTAAAAAAGGCTATATATCATCCCTAAGCAAGTGTTAGTTGCCCCCATAACAATATTGTGTAGTGGGGTAGAGATATATCAACTTTTAATAAAGTCATTTACTTTAAAGAGGTAAGCATATCACTCATTTTACAATAGTCTGATGTGAGAGAAATGTGACAGAATATGCAATTCCCAGTGTTTAGATTACTCTGCTTGGGGCACAGCATTGCTAGCGAAGAACTGGCCTCAACGAGCAACACAATGGAAAGAAAGAAAAAAAGTTCTATATATATATACTGATTTTTTTTTATCATTCATGTACTTTTTCTAAATATTTGCCTTGAGAATATTTTGCATAAGTACATTATGGAAGGTACTGTCATACAAAGTCATGGTGCAACTAAACTTTGCAGAATCTCTTTTATTGGTGGTCGTTTGGCAACATGAAATGGTGACATGACTGTCAGGCATAGGTTGTGTAACTCGTATTTATTTGTTGCTCATTTTTTTGTGTTTAAGAATCTTTGAAGACCTTTTTCATGTTTGATAACCAGGTTTTCACACTTTCCTTAATCTGAATGGTATCTAAAATGTTGTGACTCGGTAGGTTAGAAGTGATCCCCCTCTAATGTATGGTAGTTATCTGTGCCATCTAACATGTGAATTACTTGCACTCTGGGAACAGTTGTCATGCCTAGCACATCTCAGAATTGGTTTGCTGTGTGGAAGAAGAAACCCTTATGACTTTCATGTGAGTTGATGTCAAGAAAATTCTTTGTTGATGTCATTGTTCTTTGATATTTCCTCCTGAAATTTTCTGTACATTTCTAAAGTTGGAGGAAATTTCAAATGTATCTGAGGTAAGAGCAGAACGGTGTTAAACATAATTGTTATCACAAAGAAATATCTATTTATGAGTCGTTTTCAGATTATGAGATAGTGTGTTGAATGTTGGCTCAGAAAATTTATTGTACCTCTCCCATACGAAACCCATTTTGTTTATTCATAGGCGTATCACTGTGCTCAAACATTGTAACCTCTACCATTTATATTTTTTTCTATGATTTACATTGCCTTCATGCTGCCTTACCACCTAAAAATCCTGTATTATTTCAATAAACAATTAGACTGTGCACATGCTTTCATATCCACACAGAATGTTTTAGTATCTAATGGCAGGTCTCAATTTCACTATCTTAAGAACTGATTAAGATTTTCTAGTCTGCAAATTTGTCAAAGCTCTTCCATTTCTGGCTTAAGTCTCTGAATTATGATTGTGGGAGTGTTTCTACAATATTTTAGTAGCTTCAGAAACCTGTGCTTCATTTAGGAAGAAAAGGTGAGGTTTAGAGGAGAGATAAATTTAGAGAAATTTTGAGAAAATGGTGTGTCACATGTCTGTAGTTTGTTGTGGCAAGAAAGAGACTTTGTCTTTATCTACTGAGCTTCTCTTTGGTGAAAATAAGGAAAATGCCTTTGTATATATTCCTCACTGGGAGTGGTTTACTCCCTTTTTGGCAGTGGCCACCTACTTACTCCCTATATATTTCTTAGCAAATGAGTAGGCATGAGTAATATAAGCATACATCTGCATGCATTCACTTACCAATCTAAAGAGAGATGGATGGCATTCAGACCTGACATTCCCAATGGAGAGGGAGGAGGCTGAATGCATACTCTCCCCAGAGCCGTCCTGGCAAGTGCTGTCTGTGCCTTTTTTTCCTCTATTTCCAGGCAGTCTTCTTCCATTTCTTCAGCACTATCTGGCATCAAGCACCCAACTTCCCCTGAAAAGTATTAGCAACCATTAATTACACAGAATTATACAAAAAGACTGAAGTCGATGATACTTTCTATCCACACAGGTGGTCTGTCTTTAAATCTGCAGCAAGCAAATCCAACAGTAATGGCAATAATTAGCAGCTGCACTGGTGATGCATAGAAGTTTATTGCAACGACATGATGTCATCGGCCAACACAAAAGCTTGCTCCATTACTCCCATTCAGGATGCAGCATCAGAGTAAATATCCAAGATATTTTTCTTTAACAGTTTCTCAAAGGAGACTCTTTTTGAGGAGGAACATTACCAATTCATTTCCTCAAATGAGATACTGCAGTGCTAAAAATGAATTAGTTTCCTTATACTGAGGTCACTGAAAGGTGCACAACACTCTCTGAGGAAGTCAAAGTTATTCATTTTACAGAAGCAGCAGTTTAGGGAAAGATAAACTTTCCATTATGGTCCCTCACACGGGTCACTTCTCAGTGGATGATAGCTGCCACTTTTTCGTGGTGAGAAATGGAATGAATGTTTCTTTTATATATTTTTTTTATAGAGGCCACACATGAGCCACCTTTTAGAGGCAGCCACACACAAAAAAAGTGATGATGAGGTCCATTTTACCCCCCACCCCCCACCCCTGTGGCTTGCCAATGGTGCACATGGATGGAACTCATTAATCTAAATGACAGCCAGCACATAGGCCACTTCATGGCAGCAGCGGTGGATTGACTGGCATTGTTGAACGTGCAAGGCTCGGGTCTAGTCAGTTAACAGAATGGCTCTACTAAAACTTATTGTGGGTAAGCGAAATAGAGAAATACCCAGCCCTGTATGACTCTGTTGAAATAATACAGCAACAAGAATGTGAAGGCTATAAAATTGGCCTCTGAGAAGGCTACTACAGAACACAACCTCTGATTTTGCTGTCATTTCTAAATGGAACAGAAGGAACTTAGTTTCCTACAATGCTTCAAAAAATCTTTTTTCTCCACCTGTCAAGTGCGGACCGAGATAATGAAGATGATAAAATTAATAATGATAATAATAATGATCATGATAATAATTATAATAATGATGATTATAATAATAATAGATATACTAATAATGATAGTAATAGTAATAATGATAATGATAATAATAATAATAATAATGATAATAATAACAATAATAATTGATAAGATAACAAAAACACAAACACAACAAGAAATACAAAAAGAAAACTAACAAGATCAACAACAACAACAACAACAAAAAAAAAAAAAGACAAGAGCACCTCCAAGAAGCAGCGAGAGGATAAAAGATTCAGGCCGAGAAATGAAAAAGCGCGGGGCCAGACATCGGTAGGGCTGGCTGCCGGAGCCGACGACTGACACGCTGAAATGAAAGAAGTTTGCGAAATGAAATGCATGAACCAAGGTCGCGTATTATTTTTCCAACTTTCAACTTTTCAGCCGCGGCCTCGATCTTGTGGGGCCTGAGGGACAAGCAGAGCCGGGGCCGAGGTTGTCAGCAGCGCCGGTGTGTGTGTATGTGTGTGTGTGTGTGTGTGTGTGTGGGGGGGGGGGGGGACGGGCGGGAAAGATGCGCGGGGCTGGGACGACGATGAGGGCTGGAGTGATGGTGATGATGATGATGTGGGTGATGATGGTGGTGGTGGTGATGATGATGGTGGTGGTGATGATGGTGGTGGTGGTGGTGATGATGATGATGATGGTGGTGGTAGTGGTGGTGGTGGTGATGATGGTGGTGATGATGATGATGGTGGTGATGATGATAATGGTGGTGATGATGATGATGATGGTGATGATGGTACGTGGTGCGTGGCGGGGTGGGACTACAGTGACGGTAGGAGTGATGGTGATGATGATGGTGATAATGCTGGTAATGGTGATGAGGATGATTATGATGGTGTGTGCGTGTGTGTGTCGATGGTGATTATGGTGATGACGATGATGATGCAGTGTGTGGCAGGTTGGGACTCTAGTAGTGTTAGAGTAAGTGTAAATGTAACTAAATTGTAATGTAATTAATTGAAAGGGAAAATTAAATTAGGGTAATTTCAAATGATTAACATATGAGGCAATTTTCAAGTTTATTGTAATCGTGAAAGGGAGCGCTACAGGAGGAGCGTTGGGCTGCTCGTATAACACTGTCGGATTTGCTAATACTTACACTCGAAGTTGACGAGGATACCTGTTACTCTTAATAAGTTGAAACTATTAACTTTGATAGTAACTTTAAGGGTAAAAGTTAATAGCTCGTGAGGATACGGGCCCAGGCCTTATTTGGTGTTCCGGTGGCAGGCCGTCAGCTAATTGGAAGCAGCCAGCATCAAACCGCCTCCACTCACGGCCTCAGTCCGAGTGCTCGTGTCCCGGCGGCGCGATTCAGTTAATTTTTTCCAAGACCTTCGTACACTGATCGCCGGGTGAAGGTCTTGGAGAGAGGATTCAACGTCGACGTTCAACCCTCTCGACAATCACGCGAGCTGCTTACAGGCTTTATTTCCCATTCCATCATTATTGATTAAATGTTATAAATAAGTGTTTGAATATTTACCAGTCTATTAGGTCAGTTTTTTATGTTTTTGTGTTTTTATTTCTCCTCATTTCTGCTAGTCACAATTTACGGTAAGCATTTCACTTAACCAAAACAATATTTTTTACTTAGGAATTAGGAATTGTAATGATAATTTAATTTGTTTTGCAGTAATTATGATTGTAATGTAATTGCTATATCCAAATGTAATTATGTGTAATAAAAAAGGAGGTAAGTAATTGAATGTTCACGGTGTAATTGTTCCAGCCCTGGCGGGAACTACGTTAACGGCTGAAGTGATGGTGTTGACGATAATGGTGATGGTAATGATGATGATAACGATGATGGTGGTGATAATGATACTAATGATGATTATGATGATGCAAAGTGTGTGGTGAGTCAAGACTATAATGGCGGAAGAAATTATGGTGCTGATGATGGTCATGATACTAACGACGATAATAATGATGCGTGGTGTGTTGGCTGTCATTACAACGCCTATTCATGTCAGTGTGTGGACCTCATTATACACTTGTGTGGCACACTCATCCATAATGCTTGGGCTCCTCTTCCCAAGAACATTAACACATTAAAGAAAAGGAATGCTTCAAATTCTTGTGGCGGCCAAACAAACGCCTGCTAACTCATGCAAGATTTTTGCATATTCCAAGGGCTGAGCGCGCCATTTCGACAGGCTGAGGCGCCACACCATCCACTTCATTACAGGCTCCACTGAAATCTACCGAGAGAAGTGAATATAGAGGACTGAAATGTTACAAGAAAAACATTCACAACATCCTCTTCGGACGCTTACAACGCATATTCAAGCTTTATTGAATCCGAGGAGTCTATATGGGCTTTTCAGCGCAATAAACACGCACTTGACTGACCGCCTCCGGGGAGGAGGGCCAACCTTAGCTCTGCGAGGCCCAGCGTGCCACGTTGGCCCCTCCGTCCGTCAGTATGGTGCGCGGGCGTTATGGAGACGTGAGCGCATCGTAACAATAACAATAACTGTTATGCAGCACGGGCGTTCGTGGTGACACACAGAATGAGGCCGCCACTGCACACACCTTTTCCACTAGTTCTTTGAGCAGGTTGGTGACGGAGTCTCGTAAAGTTGATTTATCCACTACTCTCTTCCCATTCCTCCCCGGATATTGCCGGCGCCTGTGATCACGGTCATGTGGGTGGGCCGAGTTTACCTCCCGCGGCACCGACAACGTGGCGTCGGCGGCGTGTCTGTCCCACCCAACAGACTGGAAACCCCGAGCACAGCACCCACGTCGCCTTGGTCCCACGTAGGTGTCATGGCTGAGATGATGATGGGTGTGGAGAGTGATTAAGTGCAGGAGTGGAACAACAACTTTCCCCTAGCGGGCTGCTGTTTACACCACAGTGCTGGCTCTCACTCACGCGGCTTAATTACCAGCGCGGTTGTAATCAGAAACTTTTTGGAGTAATAGTTAATAAATTACTGTGGTTCTCTGCCTCGGCGGGATGAACATGACAGTAATGAGCCTCGCTGGGTGTGTGCGGTGATGACTAACCCTACATATTCTAGCCTTGCACGAGGCGCCGGCTGGCCAGGTTGGGAGAGGGCGAGTACAGGCCGGCGAGGACGCTGCCCAAGGCTGCCTAATGGAACGGTGGCAGGGTCAGGGTCAAGGTTTTCACGTGGGCGACGCAGGGAAGTCTTGTTGTATCAGGTAAGTGTGAGCAAAAAGGCCAACAAACCCATGTTGCTGCGTCTCCTCTTGGGCAGTTTCCTTTTGTTTCTGATGCAAAGGTTCAGCAATACACACTCAAATATTTCTGAAGATTTACTTTGGAGCAGACGTTTGTCCTGTACTGTTCTTTTCGAACACCTTGGTTACTATATACGAGCAAGTACTTAATATCTACATTATCTGAAGATGCAGTTTTAATAGGCTGCTTCTTTGTTTATTATTCGAAAGTATGTGTATTCTAACAATTATTTGCCCCGAGCTTGTTTCCATCTGTGTAAAAAATAACACGAGGACTAAATGACACTTGAAACCCTTCCCTTGCCACTGTTTAGGACAAGAGCTCACTAATCCTAATACCGAGGACCGAAAAGTCTAAACCTAAAGATTCACTGTCGTGGGCACTGCACGTATAAATGTAGCATCCAGCTTTGGATTGAAATTGAAGTAATAGGTAGCAGTAGATATTATGACTGCAAGTCGGTTCAGAGAAAAATCATTCAGGCTAGGAAGAAAATGTGAGGCTTAGAGGAGGGATGGTGTCCTTCAAAAACGGGAATATGAAGACTGCGAATTTTGATGTATGGTAAAAAAAAAAACAGTAGGTAGGAAGAGCTGTCAACTCACCTCGTTTGGTCGCTGCCTGAAAGGGGGTCTAATCTGGGACATTCCTTCTACCTCCCTTAGACGGGGGCTCGGAGGCAATATTCTGAGCATCTATATATTATTAAGGACAGAAAAATGGAAAGTGTGTGTGTGTGTGTGTGTGTGTGTGTGTGTGTGTGTGTGTGTGTGTGTGTGTGTGTGTGTGTGTGTGTGTGTGTGTGTGTGTGTGTGTGTGTGTGTGTGTGTGTGTGTGTGTGTGTGTGTATGAGAGTTGGGGCGGAGCAACGTGAAGAAAAGTATGTATGAATTCATGAATCTCAAAGAAGCTCTGTCAAAATAGTTTACTCAGAACAAACTTGCATAGGAGAGCAACAGCAGCAAGGGAGGAGGAGGAGGAGCAGGAGGGAGAAAACGATAGAGAGGAGGAAGGTGAGTGTCTTTTTTTATAATTATTATGGGGCAATTGCTCTTAATGCTACCTTACTACTACTACTACTACTACTACTACTACTACTACTACTACTACTACTACTACTACCACTACTGCTAGCACTGTCACTACTACTGCTACTACTACTACTACTACTACTACTACTACTAATGATAATAACAATAATAACAGTAATGAAAAAGTAGTATTGATTTTAAAGACAAATATTTTGTATAAAGGGGTTTTATGATCGAAACTATCTTTTTTTTAATATTCGTCGCTGCTGGGAAAAAAAATGAAGAAAACTCAAATTGGCGAATCTATTTTGGATGCGGCTCAACATGCCTCTTTAAAAGTGCCGGGCTCGTATGAGGGAGATGGATGAAAAAAAAAATAAAAAAAAATAAATGCTGATGTCTGTTTTAGAGTTTAGTGTTAGTGTAGTGCTGAGGTAGTGAACATATTCGTGGTTTGAGCGTAGAGTTTGTCAAAGGATGTCTGCAGATGTTGATCGCTTACTTTAGTTGATCGGCGTGAAGGAATGAAGACGGAACGAAAACGTCGGTCTTGGTGTGAAATGTTGGAGTTTGTCGGCGCAGAACGATAGGGAGAGAGTGCAGGTACTGGTTTTATGAGTTTGTAAGACAGATTGAATGTTAGTTTATTGTTGATGAAGGTGAAGACTTTATAGGGAGAGAGTGCAGGTATTGGTTTTATGAGTTTATATGACAGATTAAATGTTAGCTTATTGTTGATGAAGGTGAAGACTTTATAGGGAGAGAGTGCAGGTATTGGTTTTATGAGTTTATATGACAGATTAAATGTTAGTTTATTGTTGATGAAGGTGAAGACTTTATAGGGAGAGAGTGCAGGTACTGGTTTTATGAGTTTATCAGACAGATTGAATGTTAGTTTATTGTTGATGAAGGTGAAGACTTTATAGGGAGAGAGTGCAGGTATTGGTTTTATGAGTTTATAAGACAGATTGAATGTTAGTTTATTGTTGATGAAGGTGAAGACTGAGGACGAGTTTAATACGTATTATTCGGTATATGAATATATCGGGGATGAGTCTACTGTAATGTGAAAAGATTGATGACGAGTTAATAGTTATTGAAAAACATGAAAAAAAGTGAAAATTAATATATTCTGATTGGTATTATGTTAAAAGTGACGTTGAGTTTAACGTTGCTGGAACATTTAAAAAAGTAAATTTCTCTTCGAAAAGGAATATGAAAAAAGAATGAAGATACCAAGTGCATTGTTTCCGCGAGTTTACCAGCGACGTGAAGCAAATAATGTTAAGACGTTATTTTTCCAAGGGTTGCCAGCACCGCAGAATTATTAAAAAGCGAGGCAGAGGAATAATGGAAAAATGAATATGCTAATCACTTTTCCGAGTTTACCAGCGCGGTGAGATGAGAAATAGAGAAACGACATCGTCTTATCTGAAGACTGTCAGCACCGGAGGATGAAGGAAAATTACGGCAACAGGTGTTCTAAGATTGCAACATTTCTGCTTCGTTCATTGCCAGTCAATTCGAGGAATGCATAGGACGACGAAAAGATTCTTCGTCTCTTTATTACTGAATTTTGTAATGAAAAAGATGTCACTGTTTTCTTAAAAATTACAAGTATAGCTAAAATCAAATAATAAGAGGAATGGTGAATAAATCTAACACATGTATTTAATCTTGTGCTGTTAAGTTATTATTCACAGGACGAGACAGTAATCATAAAGGCATTGGATTTAGAAGGAGGAAAGGAGAAGCACAGATAGAACAACTAACTCTTCACTCCATACACAAGGCCTTCATCTTTCTTTATGGAACTCAATCAGACATACGAGAGATGGAGTTGTCTCTGCGGCATTAAAGCAATTTTGACTTTCTGGTGCGGAAAATGGTGTCGAGAAAACATGCTGCGTGGAGATGAGATTTATGAAGTCTCTCTACTCGGGGGAAAGGACGCGCATGGAGTGTTGGGCAGCACCGTTACTGAGCGATGAGTAAACGAAGCCGAAGAGGAGACCACTCAAGACCACAGGGCAAGCAAGTGGTTAGGAGAGTCGCTGGGCATGAACACGCACCATGGTAGGCGACGTGTGACACCGTAACCCAGTAAGAACAGAGGATGTGAGCGACAGATGACCCGCAGAAAATATCAAAGGGAAAGATATATAATGAAAGAAGAGAGAGGGAGCGATTGAATCACCGTAACCCCGTAAGAACAGAGGATGTGAGCGACAGATGAGCCACAGAAAATATCAGAATGAGAGACGAATGAAAAAAGAGAGAGGGAGCGATTGAATCACCGTAACCCCGTAAGAACAGAGGATGTGAGCGACAGATGAGCCACAGCAAATACCAAAAGGCAAGATACGAATGAAAAAAGAGAGAGGGAGCGATTGAATCCACAGGCTGCAGCGAGGAAAATAAATTAATTCTAGATCCTCGACGGCCTTTGGTGTATCTAAGGCAATATGGAGGCTTTCTCCGATTCCCTTTCAAACGGACGACCAAGATTCAGTTAGGAGGTCGCCAGCCGAGCGCTCTTGACGGAACCCATACCGATGACCGCGGAAATGAAATTACGAGTGGTGGCTCACAGCTTCCCATTCAAGACGCACACAAAAGCTCCGGATGGCCAGGAAATTGAGGCGAAGGGACGGACGACTGAGAGAGATGTGAGCAGTCCCTCCTTCGCAGGACATGCAAAGTGAAGATAGGGATGACGTAAGATGGGGTTTGGGAGTAGCAATCCACCTCCGCGTAAGGCAATTCCGGCACACATACAGTAACCCCCAGACGCGTTCCCTGCCGTCCTGCTGCCTCCTTCCTGCCTCTCACCCCGTACCTGCAGAAGGTGATAAGGCCTGAGGGATCCCTCCACCTCTTTTAAATATGTAATGGGAAAAGGAAGGATACCCGCATTTCAATTTAGCGTGAGAATAGCAGAGCCTTATTGACGGCAGGCAGGGCGCAGGGGATGAATGCCGGGGAAGGAAGGGTGTTAAGGAGGGAAGAAGGAAGGCAAGGGAGAGAGAAGAAAGTGTCGGGAGAGGAAGAAAGGGATTAGGAAAGAGCGACGAGGAAGATGATGAATAAAGGAGATATGAGGAATGGAAGATGGCGAACGAGGATGGAGGAAATGTCTTAGAGAGGATTAGAAAGGAGGAGGAGAGGAGAAGGATGCATGAGGTGGGGAGGACCGGGGATTGGGGGTGGCGGGGGGTTGAGGATGGAAGGTGGGGAGGCGAGAGACCCAGGATGGCGCCCGAGGATGGAGGAAATGTCTTAGAGAGGATTAGAAAGGAGGAAGAGAGGAGGAGAAGGATGCATGGGGTGGGGAGGACCGGGGATTAGGATGGGGGGTTGAGGATGGAAGGTGGGGAGGCGAGAGACCCAGGATGGCGCCCGAGGATGGAGGAAATGTCTTAGAGAGGATTAGAAAGGAGGAAGAGAGGAGGAGAAGGATGCATGGGGTGGGGAGGACCGGGGATTGGGGGGGGGGGGGTTGAGGATGGAAGGAGGGGGGGCGAGAGACCCGGTATTCGATTTTGTCACCTGTTCGCTTGTCATCTTGGCGCAGCGATTAATAACGAGGTGCGGAAGAATTCACTAATTTAATAATCTTCGGTGTCAGCGTGGTGGTGGTGGTGGTGATGGTGGTGGTGGTGGTGATGGTGGTGGTGGTGGTGGTGATGGTGGTGGTGATGGGAGGAGGGATTAATGTCGGAGGCAATTATTTATAGTAAGGGAGGTGATAATTTATTGTGAAGGTGGGCGTGGTGGTGGTGGTGAAGATGAATGTTTTATAGAGCGGTGGTAATATATTGTTCTGAAAATGAAGGTGGTGGTGTTGGTAGTGGTGGTGATGATGGTGGTGGTGGTGGTGATGGTGGTGGTGGTGGTGGTGATGGTGGTGGTGGTGGTGGTGATGGTGGTGGTGGTGGTGGTGATGGGGATGGTGGTGGTGGCGGTGGCGGGGATGGGGGATTGGTGGGTTGTTGTTGTTGGTGATGGTAATGGTAGTGGTGGTAGTGGTGGTGGTGGTGGTGGTGGTGGTAGTGGTGGTGGTGGTGATGGTGGTGGTGGTGGTGATGGTGGTGGTGGCGGGGATGGGGGATTGGTGGGTTGTTGTTGTTGGTGATGGTAATGGTGGTGGTGGTAGTGGTGGTGGTGGTGGTGGTGGTGGTAGTGGTGGTGGTGGTGGTGGTGGTGGTGGTAGTGGTGGTGGTGGTGGTGGTGGTAACGGCGGCGGTGGTGGTGGTGAGAGAGAGAGAGAGAGAGAGAGAGAGAGAGAGAGAGAGAGAGAGAGAGAGAGAGAGAGAGAGAGAGAGAGAGAGAGAGAGAGAGAGAGAGAGAGAGAGAGAGAGAGAGAGAGAGAGAGAGAGAGAGAGAGAGAGAGAGAGAGAGAGAGAGAGAGAGAGAGAGAGAGAGAGAGAGAGAGAGAGAGAGAGAGAGAGAGAGAGAGAGAGAGAGAGAGAGAGAGAGAGAGAGAGAGAGAGAGAGAGAGAGAGAGAGTCATTACGAAAAAAACAAAACAAAGTAAGACAAAGAAATCACAAATAAAAAGAACTCGGACAACGGAATGAAGAAAAAAGAAAAACAAAAAAAGAACGCAATGAAGCAACAAAACAAATAAAAAAAAATACAAAACTTTGCTGAAATGTAAAAGAAAACGAGAAACAAAGTAACAACTGAACCATTAATGAGAAACACAAAAAAAACATAAGATAAAAAAACAAACAAACAAACAAAAACGAAAGAAATACGAGACTCAGGAAGAAAATAGAAGAGCTGAGAGGAGAGAGGGAAGGGAGGGAGAGAGGGAAGGGAGGGAGAGAGAGAGGGAGGGAGAGAGGGAGGGAAGGAGGGAGAGAGGGAGGGAAGGAAGGAGAGAGGGAAGAAGGGAAGGAGAGAGAGGGAGAGAGGGAGGAGGGAGGGAGAGAGAGGAGAGAGGGAGGGAAGGAGGGAGAGAGAGAGGGAAGGAGGGAGAGAGGGAGGGAGGGAGAGAGAGAAGGAAGGAAGGAGAGAGGGAGGGAGGGAGAGAGGGAGGGAAAGAGAGAGAGTGAATGGAGGGAGAGAGAGAGGGAAGGAGAGAGAGAGAGAGGGAAGGAGAGAGAGAGGAAAGGAAAGAGAGAGGCAGGGAGAGAGGGAGGGAAGGAGGGAGAGAGGGAAGGAGAGAGGGAGGGAGGGAGAGAGGGAAGGAAGGAGAGAGGAAGGGAGGGAGGGAGAGGGGCAGCGGGTCGGTGTGTCTTGTTTTTTGGAAGAGGGGAAGAAGAGGAGACGAGAGGGAAGAAAGGAGAGAGAAGAGGGGAGAAGATGGGAATGCGAAGTCCTGTGTCAACAATAAGGAGTGTTCCCCTCTGAGTGGCGGCGGGAAAGAGGAGAGGAGGGGGGAGGGTGGGGTGGGAGGGGAGGGGAGGGGAGGGGAGGGGAGGGAAGAAAGAGGAGTCGGGTAAAATTTGAGGCAGAAAAGGAAGTGGGAAGGTGGAAGGATGAGGAAGAGAAAGAAAAAAAAGGAGAGAGAGAGAGAGAGAGAGAGAGAGAGAGAGAGAGAGAGAGAGAGAGAGAGAGAGAGAGAGAGAGAGAGAGAGAGAGAGAGAGAGAGAGAGAGAGAGAGAGAGAGAGAGAGAGAGAGAGAGAGAGAGAGAGAGAGAGAGAGAGAGAGAATTATTATTATTACTATTATTATTATTATTATTATTATTATTGTTATTATTATTATTAGCAGAGTCAGTAGTAGTGGAAGTATTAGTAATAGTAGTAGAAGTATTAGTTGTAGAATTATTATTATTATTATTATTATTATTATTATTATTATTATTATTATTATTATTATTATTATTATTATTATTATTATTATTATTATCATGAGGTAGTAGTACAAAAGTAGTAGTGTATATCGCCTTGAAACAGCATCAAAAGCAGTAAGTATTATTCAAAGTAGCAGCAGCACCGCCACCACCACACCCAGCCTCACTAACACCACAAACAACAGGAGCAGGAGCCGTGCAGAGAGTAGCAGTAAGCGTGGCAGTAAGATGGGCGGCAGTGAGCGAGTGGTTAGAACGTAGACAGGGTGACCGCAGGGCTCCAATAACGTCCAGGTCCTGCTGAAGGCTGATATAACGAGCAGCAACCAAATGACGAATACTATCCACACGGTGTCCATCATTACAAAACCTTGCCTTGAGCGACATTTGTTAAAGGGGGCATCGGGATGAAGCAGAATAAATAAGAAAGGGGATCTTAAAAAAACTGTCATTGCAAATCTAACTCTAGCAGACAACGGGAAGGGGAAGGAAAAGAGGAGATGAGAGAGGAGAGGAAAGTGAAGTGAAGGGATGCGATGGATAGGAAAGGGAGGGGAGGGTATAGAAGGGAAGGAGGAGATGAAAAGTATTATCGGCATCTTCTACCTCTTAAATTCCGCCGCAATGTTGCCTCTCTTTCTATCTTCTATCGATATTTCCACGCTGACTGCTCTTCTGAACTTGCTAACTGCATGCCTTCCCCCCTCCCGCGGCCCCGCTGCACACGGCTTTCTACTCATGCTCATCCCTATACTGTCCAAACCCCTTATGCAAGAGTTAACCAGCATCTTCACTCTTTCATCCCTCACGCTGGTAAACCCTGGAACAATCTTCCTTCATCTGTATTTCCTCCTGCCTACGACTTTAACTTTTTCAAGAGGAGGGTATCAGGACACCTCTCCTCCCGAAACTGACCTCTCTTTCGGCCACCTCTTTTGATTATTTTTTGTAGGAGCAGCGAGTTGCGGGCTTTTTTTTATTATTGTTTCCTTTTTTGTGTTCCCTTGAGCTGTCTCCTTTGTTGTAAGAAAAAAAATAGAAGGGATGGAGATGAAAAGTACTATGGGTAGCGTAAGCAGTAGCAGCATTAGAGCGGGGGTTGTCAGTCTTCGTGAGGCCTACCCTTCCCCGCGCCAGGAGTCAGGCACACGGGAGGGGGCGGAGCACGGAGGCGCGATGGAGGCCGCCCGTGCCCCGCCATCCAGCATACAAGCGTGTGTGGCACTCTTTTATCTGCCTTACACAGCCTTTGTTAGTGCGCGTACACACACACACACACACACACACACACACGGACGGACGTGATGGTCAACACACACGATGGATGAAGGAAGATTGGGGAGTGAGAGAATGGACGAAGAGGAGGAAGAGGAGGAGGAGGAGGAGGAGAGGAGAGGAGAGGAGAGGAGAGGAGAGGAGAGGAGAGAGAGAGAGAGAGAGAGAGAGAGAGAGAGAGAGAGAGAGAGAGAGAGAGAGAGAGAGAGAGAGAGAGAGAGAGAGAGAGAGAGAGAGAGAGAGAGAGAGAGAGAGAGAGAGAGACCTATTAACTTGTCCAACAACAAACAAACATCACGGGGAGGGGAGGAAAGAAGAGGGAGATAAGGGAAGGAGGAAGAAGGGAAGAGAAGGAGAGAAGAGAAGAAGAGAACAGGTGAATGGAGAACAGAGAACACCAGCACAGAATAGAGGAGATACGAGAGATTTCCAGTTAAAGAAGGGCAAAGGAAGGAGAAGGAGAGGGAAAGTGGGGGAGAGGAAGAGAGAAGGAGGAGGAAGAGAAAGAGAGGGAGAGGGAGAGGGAGGGGGAGTGTTTCGGTGTCAATAACGTAGCATAAGTGAGCTGTGTGCTAGGTTCCCGCGGCGTGTGTTGAAGAGGTGGGCAAGGGAAGGGAAGGGAAGGGAAGGGAAGAGGGAAAGGAAGACAGATGGAAGACAGGGGGAAGACAAAGGGAATGGAGAGGGAAACGAAAGAGAATTAAGAGGGGATGGACAAAGAGAAAAGGAATGAGAAGGGAAGGGAATGGAATTGGAGGTGATGAAAGAAGGGGAAAGGAAGGAGTAGGGAAAGGAAACGATAGATACTGGGGAAAGGGAAGAACTTTGAAGGTGATGGGAAGGGAAAGGAAGAGAGATGGAAGACAAGGGGAAGACAAAGGAAATAGAGAGGGAAACGAAAGAGAATTAAGAGGAGATGAAAGAAGAGAAAAAGGAAAAAAAAAAAGGAAAGGGAAGCGATGGATAGGGAAGGGAATGGAATTGTAGGTGATGAGAGAAGAAGGGGAGAGGAAAGAGTAGGGAAGGAAAGGGAAATGTAGGGAATAGAAGAGAAAAGGAAACAGAAGGAAAGGAAAGCGATAGATAGGGAAGGGAATGGAATTGTAGGTGATGAGAGAAGAAGGGGAGAGGAAAGAGTAGGGAAGGAAAGGGAAATGTAGGGAATAGAAGAGAAAAGGAAACAGAAGGAAAGGAAAGCGATAGAAAGGGAATAGACTGGAGGTGACAGCAGAGAAGAGGAAGGAGAAGGGATGGGAAGGGATGCGATGGATAGGGAAGGAAAGGGAAATGGAGGGGATAGAAGAGAATAGAAAACAGAAGGAAAGGAAAGCGATAGAAAGGGAAGGGAGCTGAAGTTGATGGCAGGGAAGAGGAAAGAGAAGGGATGGGAAGGGAGGCGATGTGTATGGAAGGGAAGGGAGAGTATGGAAGAGAAGGAGAATGTGGGAGGAGAGAGTGACCGAGGAGGAAGGTAGACAGCAAGAAGCTACGGCCATTATCAATTATTAGGCTTGTTTCACTTTGTAGCTTATCCATATTTTATTCCTCCATTGCCTCCTCCATCAACACTCTCTCATCCATCTCCTTCTCCTCCTCTTCCTCTTCCTCTTCCTCCTTTACCTAAACAACAATCTCATCCACATGTACACCCTCTCAAACTTCCTCCTCTTCCTCCTCCTTCTCTTCCTTTTCCTGTTCCTCCTCCTATTCTTTCTCTTCCTCTTCCTCTTTCCCTTCATTCTACTTTTCCTCCCTTCCTCCTCCTCCTCCTACTTTTCCTCTCCTTCCTCCTCCTTTTCCTCCTCCTTATTCTCTTTCACCTCCTCCTCCTCCTCTTCCTCTTCCTCCTCTCTTTCCGCCTCCTCTTCCTCTTCCTTCTCTTTCAATGGTAGTTTGGCAAAGGGGAAGGAGGGAAGGGAGGGAAGAGAGGAGAGGTCAAATTGAATCTATTTGTTATATTTAATCCTGGGTCACTATGTTATTGGTTCACGAGGCCTTTCTATCGCTCTGCCCCAACCACCACCACTACCACCACCACCACTACTGACAATATCAATAACAACAACAACACCAGACCGCTACAAGCTTAATTGAAACCGAATGCATATAGTTAATGATCTCTCTCTCTGTGCTTGTCTTTTCCTTTCTCTTTCTGTCTTTCTCTATATAAATCTCCTCTTCTCTCTTCTCCTCTTTTCTTCTCTTTTCCTCTCCTTTCTTCTCTCTTCTCTTCTCCTCCCCACTCTTTCCCTCCCCATCTCTTTTCTCTCTCTCTCTCATCATGCACGTTGACACTGATAATTTCAAAGTCCATCAAACGCGCTCAGGGTAAAACAACGTTGATCCCTGTGCAAGTAGACCGGCAAGGGTAAACACGGCGATCAATGAGTGCGCGATAACTCAGCAGTATTGTAATCAGTCTGAACGATCATTTCCCGGCACGCAGCAACACGGGAGCGAACGGAGGCTTGAGTGGCGCCGAGTTTCATACATCGCAGGCTCTCCTTTAAGAAGCAAAGCGCCACGCTGCTCTTTAACAAGGTAGAGTTACTCCTCGGTGAAAGCCGTTCAGCGCCTCCAGGCTGTTCACGCCCGCCAGGCCGACGAGGGATTGCAGTCTTTATATATATTTTTTGGTGGGGGAGGAATATACGCAGTCTGTAAAATAAATGGAGGGGATCAAAAGCTATAAGACGCCACTCCATGAAGAAAACTATGAACACCTCCCCCGGAAAAGTAAGAGCCAATTTGTTTTATGAAGCGAACCAATATTGGCTGAAGGTCTTTATTACGGGAAGGTGGGAAGCCTGATCTCCATAACAAATCTCATAAGGGCACAGTGTCAAAACAAGTCACCTCCTTCCGGAAAACTTCGACCTTTTGGGCTTGTAATCGTTCCGGAACATTAACCCCTTGACTGCGGATTTCCTGCAAGAAGACATCACCAAGCTACAGGAGTGGATCAAAAAGTGTCTGGTACAATTCAATGAAACAAAATGTGAAGTCCTGCACCTTGGGAGGGGATATCCAGCACACCAATACCACATGGGAAAATCTCCACTATCCACCTCAGAGCCAGAGAAAGACCTGGGAGCATATGTTACCAGGCTACCAGTGAAGGGATATCCAGCATACCAATACCACATGGGAAACACTCCACGATCCACCACAGAGGCAGAGAAAGACCTGGGACTATATGTTACCAGGCTACCAGTGAAGGGATATCCAGCATACCAATACCACATGGGAAACACTCCACTATCTACCACAGAGCCAGAGAAAGACCTGGGAGCATATGTTACCAGGTTACCAGTGAAGGCGAAATCCGTGCCAATCGCAGCGGACGGGTTAAAGGGCCTGACCAAAGTTAAGAACACGACGTTTGGAAGGTGTGTTTATAAAGATATGGTGTCTTTTTACTTTGACGATGACGAGTGTAGACGATGAACAAATTTTTTTTTTTACGTCTACGCCTATAGCGCCGGTAGGCTTGCTTGAGGGGCCTGGATGGTGTTTGGCCCCAACCCGTCATGGCGTAGGCAAGTGTTTATAGTAGCGCCATCTTCTCTTGATACTGATATGCAAACACAACACATAATATACGTTACTATTCTCCTTCCTCTACTCCCAAACAAGAGAACTGCGCTCATTCATGCAAGTTATTATTACTGCGAACAAACACGTCAACGCAAAGAAGAGCGCATTTTCCTTCCTCTCTTGGGCTGTTTGAGGACAAGGGAATGTTGTTCGCCTTGCTGTTATTGATGACGACACAAGGAAATAACCAACGCAGAGATAGATGATCGGGGCGCGCGCTCCTTGGACGAGAAATAATGCAAAATTTATGTTTGGATGTTGAAGTGTAGCCATAAGGACTTCAATAAATACTCTCTCTCTCTCTCTCTGCCTGTCTGTCTTTCTCACGGTTTGTCAAGTTTGTCCACAGCCCCCTCCCCCCCTCCTCCCCTCCCCCCCCATGTTATCTTGCTGCACCCCCTCCCCTTCCTCCCCTACTGGGCCATTATCTGCCTGTCGACCCCAACTCTCACGTTATCAGTGTGTGTGTGTGTGTGTGTGTGTGTGTGTGTGTGTGTGTGTGTGTGTGTGTGTGTGTGTGTTCGCCCCCCTAAACACTTTCATTCTCTCTCTCTCTCCCCCCTCAAGAGAACTTCAGGGTCAGAGGGCCATTCTAGTTGGAGTCCTCGCGAAATATATTCCTCTATTGTGGTCTCTGATATATACTTTTTCTTCTCCTCCTCTCTCTCTCCTCTCTTTCCTTCATCCTTCACTCAATCCCTCCTTCCCTCCGTACTCTCTCTCTCTCTCTTTCTCTAGTCTTTCCTGCTTCATCCCTTCTCCTCCTCTTCCTCTCTTTCGTTCCTCTTTCATTCAATCCTTCCTTCCCCTCGTACTCTCTCTAGTCTTCCTGCATCCCTTCTCCTCCTCTCTCTCTTTCGTTCCTCTTCATTCAATCCTTCCTTCCCTCTCTCTCTCTCTTCCATCCCTCCCTTCTCCCTATCCTACTTTCCTTCCTTCCTCCTTCTCTTCCTACTCTCTCCCCCTCTTCCATCCCTCCCTTCTCCCTATCCTACTTTCCTTCCTTCCTCCTTCTCTTCCTACTCTCTCCCCCTCTTCCATCCCTCCCTTCTCCCTATCCTTCTTTCCTTCCTTCCTCACTCAATCCCTCCTTCCCTCCGTACTCTCTCCTTCCATCTCTCCTTCTATCCTCCTCTTCTTCCTAGTTTTCGTCCCCATCCCTGAGTTCATTCCTCCTCCTCCTCTTCTGGTGTCTGTTTTTCCTATGTATTCCTATGTATTCCTCCTCCTCCTCCTCCTCCATCCTCTCGTCCCGATTTACGTTTATCGGCACTCGCAGCATCCGATTTACGCCACTCTGAGGACTCCGTTTTCCACCGTTTATGCGATAAGATGAATCACTGGTAGGGGGCAAGGAGGGCGGGCGAGAGGAAGGAGGAAAGGGTGTGATTCTCTCTCTCTCTCTCTCTCTCTCTCTCTCTCTCTCTCTCTCTCTCTCTCTGCCTTGGAGGAGGAAGGGAACAAGGAGGAAAATGAGGAGGTAGGAGGAAACAGCGCGGATGAAAAATGTTGGAGGAAGGAAGAATCGAATAAAGAGTTGAACTAAAGGAGGAGGAGGAGGAAGAGGAGGAGGAGGAGGAGGAGGAACACAAAGGAACACAAAGGAAGAACAAACAACAGCAGACCTGCTGGGGGGGGGGGGGGGGTAAGAAATGAGGGGCCGACAGAAGGATTAATGTGAGGGGAGTGAGGGAGAGGAGGAGGAGGAGGAGGAGAGGAGGAGGAGGAGAGGAGGAGGAGGAGAGGAGGAGGAGGAGGAAGGAAAAGGGAATACGAGTAAGTCTGAAAAGTTCACATTTAAAGATACTGATCACATAAGATACCTCTCTCTCTCTCTCTCTCTCTCACCAGCATCACCATTCATTTTTAACTTCACCACCACCACCACCACCATCACCACCACTACACCAGTCTCCCTTTCTCCCATCACCATCACCTCCCAAACCAATTCCACATCACCACCACCATCACCACCACCATCACCACCACCACACCAGTCTCCCTTTCTCCCATCACCATCACCTCCCAAACCAATTCCACATCACCACCACCATCACCACCACCATCACCACCACTACACCAGTCTCCCTTTCTCCCATCACCATCACCTCCCAAACCAATTCCACATCACCACCACCACCACCACCACCTCCACCACCTCCACAATAATTCCATACCCACACAACCCTCTCC
Organism: Eriocheir sinensis; assembly: GCF_024679095.1. Classification (NCBI taxonomy): domain Eukaryota; kingdom Metazoa; phylum Arthropoda; class Malacostraca; order Decapoda; family Varunidae; genus Eriocheir; species Eriocheir sinensis. The sequence continues at coordinate 10,100,828 of NC_066554.1, forward strand.
CCCCCCATCTCCACTATTCACTTGTTCCCTTTTATCACCAGTACCATCACCAATACCTTCTCTTGACCTTTCTCTATCCTAAAAATATACAACAGCCATCTTTCAACACTTCATATCAAGTGGTTAAAAATGACATAAAACACCACTGTAAAAACTCTACTCTTTACACTAGTGCTATGTCATCTTTGTGGTTAAAAGTAACGTTTAATATTACTATAGAACTCCTCTTCCTAGCTGAGCATCCCCCCCACACTACATCAAACATCACCACCCAGTCACCACACCAACCGTACACCTACTGAACTACACCACTAAACATCACTACTACTGTATCTGCTTGCCCCAACATCGCAAACTCCATCACCAACATCGAATCCAATCACTCTCACCCCCTTGCAGCTTTCCCTCCACTACATAGCTCCTCATCATTAACTACTCATTATCAACACCCACACCATCACGCATCACCACTACGATATCAAGAGCTTACCAGACACTATCACTAATACCTTATCCAATCACCATCACTATCAATAAAGCTTCCTCACCACTCCGTTATCCCTTTCCATCGTCTTTTAACTACCCCATCATCCCCACTCCACACCACCCATCCCATGCTTGTCCCAGCCTCTCAAACACCTAGTCCAATCACCACCACTATCACCACAACGTCCTAACCACTACGTTATCTCTTTCCATCGCCTTTTAAGTACCCCATCATCCCCACTCCACACCACCCATCCATACCAGTCGTTATCCATGCTTGTCCCAGCCTCACAAACACCTACTCCAATCACCACTACGTTATGCCTTTTATTGTTACCTACCTCGTCCTCAACACCCACCCACAAAACCCCTTACATATCTTTCTCTTAATACTAAACATCACCACTACTATATATATCTGCCAGTACCCAACCTCGCAATCACCGTCACCAATATACCTTTTCAAATCACTCGTCACTACCTCACGCCCTTCCAATGTCAACTATACCTCATCCTTAACACCCACACCACTCCGTATACCTTTCCAACTTCGTCACAACACATCACCTGTACTACACCTGACCACCCCCCCCCCCTACCACACACACACACTGCTATCACTCTCCTCCATCGTCTTCAACTGCCCCGCCACAGTTACTCCCATCTCCACCGCCGGCCGCCTCCTGCGTTGATCTAAAGAGGACCTAATGTTCTCGTTCTCGACCGCCGCGTCATCAGCTGCGTGGAGAGTGAGGGGGAGGTGAGGGCGGAGGGGAAAAAGAGGTAAGGGAAGCAGAGAGGGAGAGAGGAGAAGTTAAGGAAGGTGGAGAGGGGGAGTGAGGGGGAAGATAGAGGGTGAGGGGAAAGGGGGGGCTGGGAGAGACGGGGGAGGGGGTTGGGAATATAGATGAAGGTCTGAGGAGAAGAGGAGAGAACCTTTAAGAAGCCTCCTCCTCCCCTCACTCACTCCTCCTCACATCTTCGTTGGCAGGGATAAGAGAGACGTGGTAGTGCTGGTGACGAGGAGGAGGAGGAGGAGGAGGAGGAGGAGGAGGAGTAGGACGAGGAGGAGGAGGAGGAAGAAGGGAGAAAGAAAGCAGGAAGGGGGGCTGGTGCTGGTGGTGTTGAGGAGGAGAAGGAGGAGAAGGAGGACGAGGAGGAGGAGGAGGAGGAGGAGGAAGGGAGAAGAAAGCAGGAAGGGGGATTGGTGCTGGTGAGGAGGAGGGGGAGGAGGACGAGGAGGAGGAGGAGGAGGAAGGGAGAAGAAAGCAGGGAGGGGGGTTGGTGCTGGTGGTGAGGAGGAGGAGGAGGAGGAGGAGGAGGAAGGGAGAGAGAAAGCAGGAGGGGGGGACTGTTGCTTCGATAGGTGACTACACTATTCAGGTTAGCTTGACGGATAAGCTCCTCCCCCTCCCCTCCTTCGATGCTCACCCCAGCCCTAGTTCACGTGATGGATAGACCTGCCTTCCTCCTCACCCTTACTCGCCCATTGATGGAGGTGAAGGGTGGCTTGAGAGGCTGGGAGGGGAGGATGGTGCTGCATGTGGGCGGTGATCGCTGTGGCTGGATGCAAGATGAAGTGAAGCGAGCTGAGGATGGTCGGGGTTATCTGTGACGTCAATAAACACTGATGGCTTAACGCAACACGAGAAGGAGCGGACTGGGGGGTTACTATGTCAAGCTAAGGATTTTTTTTTCTTGTGGTGACTAAGAAAAGAAAACTCCAAAGCCAGCTGAAAACGAGTGCATTTCAAGAGATTAGAAGAAAACTTACAAAACCCGCCGTCCCAAACTCCATCAGGCTAAAAAAGAATAAAAAGACCATCGCGTTTCGTATACATTTTTTCCTTTCTCTTTCGGCGGCCTCACCGCTGCATATTCACTTTATTCTTTCGATAGTGTCCAGTTACATTTTTCCCCTCGCACATGTTCACGGAAAACCCGGCACTGCTAAACCCCGCGCTGTGTGGGGAGGAGGGAAGTGTTGTGGCGCTAAGGCGTCCTCGGACTCGTCCCGGAGGAGAGGCGACGAAAGTTGAGCACCGACAGACACAGACAAGCACGGGCTGGGCCGAGGCTGGGGATGAATGACCATGCCTCCCCCCCTCCCCCCTCCCCCGCCCCTCGCCGGCTGTATATCACAGCAACACTGTCGGCAGCTTTAGGCGCTGGCTGAACACGCTTCGGCCGTTGCACAACGGAAGGGGATAACGCGCATATATACGCGCGCGCGCTCGTGTGTGTGTGTGTGTGTGTGTGTGTTTTTTTTTTAGCAAGAGGACAGCCAAGGGCAAAAAAAAAAAGAAAAAAAAAAAAAAAAAAGCCCGCTACTCGCTGCTCCTAAAAAGAATCCAAAGAGGTGGCCGAAAGATAAGTATATATATATACACACATATAGTTGGTGTCTTTGTCCCTTTTAATAACTTTTCTTTAGTTCATTTGAATGTTTGGAGGGCCCAAGACTGCCCACATGCCGGGCATGACTGACCGTCTATCTGTCTGGCTGGCTAAGTGGCTAGCTAACTGAATGACTGGCTTACTGTCTGTTTGTCTGTCTGGCTGGCTGAGTGAATTAATGAAAGGACAGTTAATGTATGGCCGAGTAGTCAGTTGCCCGACTGGCTGGTTGGCTACCCGTGTTGTAAGCTGGCTGTCTAACTGGCCGACTGGTTGTATGGCTGATACATATGATGACTGGCATGGCTAAGAGGCGGCCCTGTGTGTTATTAGCTCGTGCTTGCGGGCCTGACTGACAGACGTTGACTGGCTGAATGTGTTTCAGAGTTCCTGGCTTCTTGTCAAGCATAATTCATGTCTCTGGGTGGCGGCTTTACGTGAGAAAACCCTCGGCTGCTGTGACTACGTGCATCATCATCCCTCGGGGGTGTGGCGGTGTGGAGTGTCTGCCGGAAGACACAGGCACAGCTCAGCTTACTTATCCCACCGGATTTACTGCCATGGCAACTGGTGGTGGCTCTCCATCAGTTCATCTCTATCATTAGATGTAACTCGGAGTTTAATTTCAGTGGGTTACAGTTCCCTTTGCAGCTGTTAATTGGAAGGAGGTGGGCTGGAGCACGAGGCCCCAGCAAAGGTGGCAGCGGGGAGAAAAGGTCATGGAAGCACTCGAGGACCTCTGTGGTGCCTGCACCGTATGGAACGCTTTCCTGGAAAGAGGCGGGAGTGCGGGGATCCTCCTGCAGGGCGGCGAGGAGTCCCGGGCGAGGAGTGTGCGTGTGGCAGGTGTTGGCGGCGCAGGCCCGTGGAGTGTAGCGCTTGGGCCGGAGGTTGATGCCTCACTACCGCGGCCGCCCCCGCCGCCGCTGTTCCTGGCCCGCCGCCCCGCTGCTGCCGCTCCGCCAGGTGCTCGGAGCTGTTCTGCTCGTCGCGGCGCCTCGGCATCAGCCGTTGCTTCACGTGCCCGACATGTAATTGTTCGAAACAAAAACTACGTGCTTTTTTAACCAGTGTAAAGTTGACGCAAGACAGTGTGAGTGAGGAAAGAACCGGTGAACGTGACCTGCCGTCAACACCTGTGGCGCTGCCAGTGCTCTGACGGAGGAGTGAGGTGAGGGACGAGTGGCGGGGCGGGGGTCGCCCCTGCCAGGGCCCACCACCCACGCCGGACCCAACACAAGTAAGGCTGGTTTGGGAGGCCACAGGGCCGGGCTCCGCGTGGCCCAGTGAGCCATGGGCATGTAGTGCCCCTATAGCAGCCACCATGAGGATCTGGCTGCCTCCAGCCGCGCCTGGCCGCCGCTCCCGGGCCCTGGAAGGGTAGCTTCATGGCCCGCCACGCCCAGGGACACTTTGCCCCCGGGGCTCCACCCTCGAGGGGCAGCGCGGGAAAACATGATAATCCGAGTCCTGGTGAGGATAAGGAGCCCGCCGGGCCTCCGCCATCGCCTGGTCATCGGGTCGCCTCGTCCCGCGCCCAGCCCACGGTCGCCGCCGGACGAAGTGGCTTAGACACCTCGCCCGGGAGGCGCCCCGTCGTGGGACTGAGTCATGTCACTCAGCAGGGTGTGCTAAGGGACAAGCCTGAGGGACTGATGCTGATGCTGCTGTTGCTAACGACGATGCTGGTGGCAGGAGGCAGCAGGGGCCTGGCTGAGGCCGGCCGGCCCGACAAGGTGAAGATGGTGGACATCCAGGGCGACGTTATTTTCGGCGGGATGTTTCCGATGCACGAGCGAGGCGCAGAGACGCCGTGCGGCTCCATCAAGGAGGAGAAGGGCATCCAGCGCATGGAGGCGATGCTCTACGCCCTCGACATGATCAACAATGACACCGTCCTGCTGCCAAACATCACTCTCGGCGCCCTCATCCTCGACACCTGCTCCACCGACACCTACGCCCTCGAGCAGTCCATGGAGTTCTTCAAATCATCCATCAATCAGGTGAGTCTCCCTCCTTCACAGCCCGGCACACCTCACTTCCACACAGCCCACCTCCGAGCCCCTCCACCTCCCCCCCCCCCAACACAACCTCTCTCTTTGCTACACCGGCTGAATGATGATAAGGAGGAGGAGGAGGAGGAGGAGGAGGAGGCGGAGAATGAGGAGGAGGAGAAGGAGGAGGAAGAGGCGGAGAACGAGAAGGAGATGGAGGAGGAGGAGGAAGCGGAAAAACGAGAAAGAGGAGGAGGAGGAGGAGGAGGAGGAGGAAGGAAAGAGGAAAGCGCTGATGGGGGTTTTTGGTGACAGAAATTTATATCATTACCTAGACAAAAAAAGACTTAAAATATGAAAGCGGAAAAGGACAGCGGCGAGCGGGGACGGAGAAAGAGAATAAATAGGGGCAGGGAGATAAAAAAAGAAAGAAGAGGGAGTAGAAGGAGAAGGTTAAATATCACCACACCACCATCACCACCATCATCACCATTGTCATCACCAACCTAGGCACACCTCACCACCACTTTCACTACCATCACCACCATCATCACCATTATCATCACCAACCTGGGCACACCTCACCACCACTTTCACTACCATCACCACCATCATCACCATTATCATCACCAATCTGGGCACACCTCACCACCACTTTCACCATCATCACCATTATCATCACCAACCTGGGCACACCTCACCACCACTTTCACTACCATCACCACCATCATCACCATTATCATCACCAACCTGGGCACACCTCACCACCACTTTCACTACCATCACCACCATCATCACCATTATCATCACCAACCTGGGCACACCTCACCACCACTTTCACTACCATCACCACCGCCACCTTTATCATCACCAACCTGGGCACACCTCACCACCACCGCTCCCTCGTGTCAGAATTACCATAAATATCAGAGCATCGGTCGTTACGGTGCCGGAAAATCATTTAATATATCCAGCTCCATCCCAAGTATAACAACAACAAAAACAACAGCAATATCAGCCACCGTACATCTGCATCAACAGCAACTAACATCGTTCTCACATATCCCCGACCAACATCAATACTCCTACTGTTAATCTTCTTCTTCCTCTTCTTTTTTCTGTTGCTTTTTCTTCTTCTTCTGCTTTTGCTTTTTCTTCTTTCCTCACTACTACGACTACTACTACTACTACTACCACAACCACCACTACCCCTGAAAACCGCAGAAACAGCATTAGAAATAACAATCAATGCCAAAAACAACAACAACGCAGAAAAGCAACAACATCAGTAATGGCAACAACGACAACAGCAACAGCCACAGAGAATCACGACCGCAAAATTGATGTATATATTTAACTGAGAGATGGCCATTTATTTTCGTCACACACACACACACACACACGCGCGCGCTAACACCCACCCACACACACATACATATTAACACTGTGTCGACCAATCCTAAAGCTTCACAACCTCACAGCAACGGGTCACGTCTACACTCTGTTCCCATTAACTTCGACAACAGTCCCCTCCCTTTCCCATTAGGTGCACATCGTCACAAGCCCGCCATTAACTGTTCATCTTAAAAATCCCCTCCCCGTCCCCATTAAGTAGTATATCGTTGACTAATCCCAAGGCAAGCAGTGACCCCTCTCTATATTAGGGGAATGGTCGGTGCAAGGAACGGTAGAGCCAGATTGGTGGTTGGTTGGAAGGGTAAAGCCAGATTGGTGGATGGTAGGAAGGGCAAAGCCAGATTGGTGGGTGGTTGGAAGGGTAAAGCCAGATTGGTGGATGGTAGGAAGGGCAAAGCCAGATTGGTGGATGGTAGGAAGGGCAAAGCCAGATTGGTGGATGGTAGGAAGGGCAAAGCCGGATTGGTGGGTGGTAGGAAGGGTAAAGCCAGATTGGTGGATGGTAGGAAGGGTTAAGCCGGATTGGTGGATGGTAGGAAGGGTTAAGCCAGATTGGTGGATGGTAGGAAGGGTTAAGCCAGATTGGTGGATGGTAGGAAGGGTTAAGCCAGATTGGTGGATGGTAGGAAGGGTTAAGCCGGATTGGTGGATGGTAGGAAGGGTAAAGCCAGATTGGTGGATGGTAGGAAGGGTTAAGCCAGATTGGTGGATGGTAGGAAGGGTTAAGCCAGATTGGTGGATGGTAGGAAGGGTTAAGCCAGATTGGTGGATGGTAGGAAGGGTTAAGCCAGATTGGTGGATGGTAGGAAGGGTAAAGCCAGATTGGTGGATGGTAGGAAGGGTAAAGCCAGATTGGTGGATGGTAGGAAGGGTAAAGCCAGATTGGTGGATGGTAGGAAGGGTTAAGCCAGATTGGTGGATGGTAGGAAGGGTTAAGCCAGATTGGTGGATGGTAGGAAGGGTAAAGCCAGATTGGTGGATGGTAGGAAGGGTTAAGCCGGATTGGTGGATGGTAGGAAGGGTAAAGCCAGATTGGTGGATGGTAGGAAGGGTTAAGCCAGATTGGTGGATGGTAGGAAGGGTTAAGCCAGATTGGTGGATGGTAGGAAGGGTAAAGCCAGATTGGTGGATGGTAGGAAGGGTTAAGCCAGATTGGTGGATGGTAGGAAGGTTAAAGCCGGATTGGTGGATGGTAGGAAGGGTAAAGCCAGATTGGTGGATGGTAGGAAGGGTAAAGCCGGATTGGTGGATGGTAGGAAGGGTAAAGCCAGATTGGTGGATGGTAGGAAGGGTAAAGCCAGATTGGTGGATGGTAGGAAGGTTAAAGCCAGATTGGTGGATGGTAGGAAGGGTAAAGCCGGATTGGTGGATGGTAGGAAGGTTAAAGCCGGATTGGTGGATGGTAGGAAGGGTAAGGCCAGATTGGTGGATGGTAGGAAGGGTAAAGCCAGATTGGTGGATGGTAGGAAGGGTTAAGCCAGATTGGTGGATGGTAGGAAGGGTAAAGCCAGATTGGTGGATGGTAGGAAGGGTTAAGCCAGATTGGTGGATGGTAGGAAGGGTAAAGCCGGATTGGTGGATGGTAGGAAGGGTAAAGCCAGATTGGTGGATGGTAGGAAGGGTTAAGCCAGATTGGTGGATGGTAGGAAGGGTAAAGCCAGATTGGTGGATGGTAGGAAGGGTAAAGCCAGATTGGTGGATGGTAGGAAGGGCAAAGCCAGATTGGTGGATGGTAGGAAGGGCAAAGCCGGATTGGTGGATGGTAGGAAGGGCAAAGCCGGATTGGTGGACGGTAGGAAGGGTAAAGCCAGATTGGTGGATGGTAGGAAGGGTAAAGCCGGATTGGTGGATGCTGGGGAGGGTAAAGCCGGATTGGTGGATGCTGGGGAGGGTAAAGCCGGATTGGTGGATGGTAGGAAGGGTAAAGCCAGATTGGTGGATGGTAGGAAGGGCAAAGCCAGATTGGTGGATGGTAGGAAGGGTTAAGCCGGATTGGTGGATGCTGGGGAGGGTAAAACCAGACTGGTGGAGGGTGGGAAAGTTAAAGCCAGATTGATGGATGTTAGGAAGTGTTAAAACCGGATGCCAAGCTGCCGTGGGTGGGTTGTTTTGAAGGTTAATGTCAAAGAGTGCAACGCCCACACCTTCCCATATCGAGCTCTTTAAGGCGTTTGATCCCAGCCTCACCGACCAGCCAATCGATTCGAAACCAGAAAGTTCTATTGCAAAGCATGTGGCCGAGGGTTGAATTCCAGTACATTTTTGTCATTGCATCCCACACACAAGTAACAGCATCCGATTCCATCCTCACCAGTCCAACCGAGAGAGCCCGGGTTCGATTCCCGGGCGGAGTGGAAAAATTTGGGCGGCTTTTCCGATACCCTAAGCCCTTGTCCACCAAGCAGTGAATGGGTACCAGGTATTAATCGGGGGTTGTGTCCCGTCTCCTGGGATCTGCTGCCTTCTCCTATAATTACTTCCCCTTCTGTCTCTCTCCGGCATATGACCACAGATGTTGCGCCGACTAAACAAAACTTTCCAACTTTTCCTCACCAGTCCGTTAATATAACAGTGCAGCCATTTTTATGCAACGAACTAGACGTATATTTGGTTGTTGAGAACTTAATGTGATTATATTTAACAAGCATGCACCAGAACACCCAATCAGATCAAAATAAATGGTTCAGATCGCAACAGTTTAACTTTATTTTTTAGTTGGGATGGTAAAGAAAGAACCAGGAAAAAAAAATATGTTGCGAGGTGTCAAAACAGATTGAGGTGGATAAAATAATGAAAGAGAACGGGAAAAAAAACAACGATGGAAAAAATAGAAAACGGCGAAGTTATAGAAAAAGGTAAACTGCGAGATATGAAAACAGGTGGAGGTGCAGAAAAGAAGAGAAGAAAACGGGAAAATAGAGAACGATGAAAAAATGGGAAAAGAAGAAAAGAAGCAAAGAAAACGGGAAAATGGAGAACGATGAAAAAAATGGAAAACAGTGGAGAAGAGAAACGAAGAAAACGGGAAAATGGAGAACGATGAAAAAATGGGAAACGGCGAAGAAAATAAACGAAGAAAACGGGAAAATGGAGAACGATGAAAAATGGGAAAAGAAGAAAAGAAGCAAAGAAAACGGGAAAATGGAGAACGATGAAAAAAATGGAAAACGGTGGAGAAGAGAAACGAAGAAAACGGGAAAATGGAGAACGATGAAAAAATGGGAAAAGGAGAAGAAAAAGTTATTGAAGCTGCAGGGATCAGAGAAAAAGGCGGTGAGGGAGGAAGGGAGTCGAGCAGACATGCGCGCCACGTAATCGGATCACAACAGCTAATTCTTGGCAAACAATTAAAAAGAAACAAAAAATTCCAGTAAACAACATAACTTTATCAACAGTACGGATAAAAAAAGACAAAAAAGAAAATGACAATCCAATGAGATGAACACATTCTTGACAACAACAACAAATTCTTGACAACAACAAAAAATTTCAGTAAACAACTTAACTTAATCAACAGTATGGATCAAAACAGGCAAAAAAAAAATATGACCATCAATCAGACGAACAAATTCTTGACAACAACATTTACCAACACAAATAATAGGAAAAAATATATAATGCTTCTGTACGGAATAAAACAACAGATTCTTGGCATACCAGTAAAAGAAATATCGCAAAAAAGTCTAGGGTATCAACGTTTAACATTTCTGTATTTACAACAGCAAATAAAACTACAAATTCTTGGCAAAAAGTGAAGAAATGTCGCAATAAATTCCAGAGTATTAACATTCATATATAACATTGCGGTTCTCACAACAGTAAATAAAACAATAAATATTTGGCAAACCAGTGAAAAAAAAAATTGAGAAAAAACTACAAATTCTTGGCAAAAAAGTAAAAAAAATCTCGATAAATTCCAGAGTATTAACATTTATATATAACATTGCCGTTCTCATAACAGTAAATAAAACAACAAATATTTGGCAAACCAGTGAAAAAAAACATTGAGCATTGCGGTACTTACAATAGGTAGGCGGTGGCTGAGTGGTAGCGTGCTGGGCCCACATTCACCACGTGATGGACGACGCGAGCTCGAATCCCCACGCTACCACCTCGGATTTTTCAGTCACCGCCGAGTGGCTTAAAACTACCCACATGCTGTCCTGAAGACCACCCATCAACCCGGACTCTAGAGGAAACCGTCCAAGTGAATCAAGAACGAGTTCCGGGGGGCAGCATGAACCAAGAGAAGATGGCGCCACTATAAACACTTCCCTGCGCCATGACGGGCTGGGGACGAATACCATCCAGGCCCCTTAAGCAAGCCTACCGGCGCTATAGGTGTGGACGTAAAAAAAAACTAAGAAAATAAAAAAAATAAGCAACAAATTCTTAGCCAACTAGTGAAATAAGGCAATAAATTCTCGAGTATCAACATTTAACATTGCGGTTCTCACAACAGTAAATAAAACAACAAATATTTGGCAAACCATAAAAATAAACATTGAGCATTGCGGTACTTACAATAGCAAATAAAACAACAAATTATAAAAAAGGCAATAAATTCTCGAGTACCAACATTTAACATTGCGGTTCTCACAACAGAAGACCGAATCAACGCCATGCACAGAAACTAAACGCCCGGACAACCAATTCCAACCTTAAATTCCTGAACAACGGCGCGACTAAACACTACTTCCACAACGGCCAATCGCATTACAGGCCACACAATCTCGGCGCCCAATCAGATTAGGCGTCAAATCCTCAACATCCAGTCAACTCAAGCGTCAAATTCTCAGGAAAACCAATCAGATCAGTTATTAAGCTCTCAGGCAACCAATCTCCCCGTCAGATCATATTTCAAATTGCCTCCGCCAATCACATGAAGCGCCAAATTCCCTTTAGCCAATAAGAGGACGAGGGCGCCGTTTCTCGAGGACCAATCACAGCACGGGAACGACCACTCCTGCTCCTCCCCCCCCCTCCCTCCCTTCCCTTCCTTATAGCCCCCGAGCACTACAACACAACAACATGGAAAGGCGAACGAAACAATATAAAACAAATACTTGGCAGTCCGCAACGGCTCTCCCCTTCCACTCTCTCTCTCTTTTTTCTCCTTTAACAAGTATCAATGAAATGCAGCCGTGATTGACCGACTAACAGGAAGAGGAGGAGGAGGCGGGGGAAGAAAGAAGAGGAAAGGAGAGGAATGGAAAGGCTGATTAAACACTGGAAATCGATTGGAAAGGAAAGGAAATGAAGGAAACGGGAAAAGGAGGCGGCGGGGGAGGAAAAAGAGGAAAGGAAAGGCTGATAAAACAATGGAAATCGATTGGAAAGGAAAGGAAATGAAGGAAACAGGGAAAAGCAGGCGGCGGGGCAGGAAAAGAAAGAGAGGAAAGGAAAGGAAAGGCTGAGGAAACAAAAGGAAAATTGATCGGATAGAAAAGGAAAGGAAAGAAACAGGAAAAAAAGGGATACTGCGAGAGAGGAAAACAGGCGGAGGTGAAGGAAAAGAAGGAAAAGGGAAACAGATAAGAAAGGAGAATGGAGCAGAAATAGAAAGAAATAAGGTAGAGAAAAAGTAATAACAACCGCAAGGAAAACGAAAAAGACGGGAAGGAAAGTAGGAGAGGAGAAAAAGCGAGATGGTAGAGATAAAACGGAGAAGGAATGACAGGAAGAGAAATGAGAAAGGAAAAGGAAAACAAGCAAGAAACGCAACGAAAGATGGAAGGAAATAAAAAATAATAAAAAAAGATACAGGAAAATACAGGAAAATCACAAACAGGAGGGTATAGAGGATAATTAAAGAAGGAGAAACAAGGTAAAGAACGAAAAAATGAGAGAAAGATACAAAAATAAAGAGAAAGAGAAGAGTTAGCAAAGGAAGGTTGATAAAGAAGGAGGAGGAGGAGGAGGAGAAAGTGGAATGCAGGGGAAGAGAAGGAAATGGATGCGAGATGTAAACTGGAAGGAGGAAGAGAAAGGAGGAGGAGAAAGGAGAAGGAGAGAGGAGGAGGAGGAGGAGGAGGAGAGGTGGTGATATATAAGAGATGAGAAGGAACAGGATGCGATATGTGGATTGGAAAAAGGAGAAAGAGAAAGAAGGAGAAGGAGAAAGGAGAAGGAAAAAAGAAGAGGAGGAGGAGATTCTGAAATGTAGGAGAGGCGAAGGAAAAGAATGCGGAGGAGGAAGGGAAAGAAAGAGAAGGAGAAAGAAGAAGGAGAAGGAAGAAGAGGAGGAGGAGAGATGCTGAAATATAAGAGAGGAGAAGGAAAGGGATGATTATATATGAAGAGAAAGAAGGACAAAGGAAAAGGAGAAGAAAGGAGAAGAAGGTGAAGGAGGAGGAGGAGGAAGAGAGGGGATGCTGAAATGTAGGAGAGGAGAAGGAAAAGGATGGGATATGTGGCCTGGAAGAATGAGGAAGAGAAAGGAGAATGAGAAAGGAGGAGGAAGAGGAGGGAGAGGAGGAGGTGGAGGAGGAAGAG
>NC_066554.1:10118615-10156115 GCF_024679095.1 Eriocheir sinensis
AACTACTCTTAATCATGAGTAATACAAGAGGAGGAGGAGGAGGAGGAGGAGGGGTGAATGAGTGAGGAGGAAATTGAAGAGCATGTCAGAAGGGAGAATGAGGAAGGAGAGAGAAGGGAAGAGCAAAGGAAGGAGTGAGGGAAGATTTAAATGACATCGGAGGAGGAGGCGGCGGCGGCGGCGGCGGCGGCGGAGGAGGAGGAGGAGGAGGAGGAGGAGGAGGAGGGTGAATAATAATACGGGGAGGAGGAAGGGGAGGACGAGGACGAGGAGGTGGAGGAAGAAGGAGGTGAAGAAGAAGAAGAAGAAGAAGAAGAAGAAGAAGAAGACGAAGAAGGAGAAGAAGAAGAAGCAGAGGAGGAGGAGGAGGAGGAGGAAGATGACGAGGAGAGAGAGGGAGAGTACCATAGCATAAAGTACACAAGAATATCAATTATAAAACAAACACACAAGAATCGGTACACAAAAATCCCCTAACAGGGTTGCCGGCTCAGAAATCAACACCATTATTCACATTTTTACCACAAACATGAAGTGGACAAAAAAAAAGGGGAAGACAGACCCCCATTTACCTCTCCCCTCTCCCACCTCCTCCATCTCCCCCCTTCCTCTCTCCTTCCCTCTCTCCTTTTCTCAGCTATCCCTTATCTCCCTCCTTCCTTTCCGCATCTTTCCCCCACCCTTTTCTCCCTCCCTTTCTCCCTTTTTCGACTTTCCCTATCTCCCTTCTTCCTTTCCTCCCCCTTTCTCCCTTCTCTTACCTACCTCCCTACTTCTTTCCCCCTCTCAACTTTCTTCCTCCCTCCCTTTCTCCCTTTTCTTACCTACCTCCCTTCTTCTTTCTCCCTCTCAACATTCTCCCTCCCTTTTCTTACTTTTCCATCTTTCCTTATCTCCCTCCTTTCCTTCTCTAACTTACCCTAGCACTCCCTACCTCCCTCTTTCCTTTCCTCCCTTTCTCTCCTTACCTCCCCACCTCCCATCTCCCTCCCTCCTTCTTCACTCTCAGGAATAGTGGCAGAATAGAGAAGAAAAGGAGAGGAACAACACCACGGGCTGGGCGACAAACAAAAGGGGTATTTCTTAATAGGCGAGAAAGAGACCAGGGTTGTGTGCTAATCCCCAGTGAAGGGCATTGTGGCCATGTGACATACTGGCGAGGTGCTGATAGTGTGGCGGCCCGTGCGGGAAATGTGTTGATAGAGGTGGTGGTGGAGGTGGTGGAAGAGGTGATGGAGGAGAGGGTTCGGTTGGGATGGGGGAGAGGTAGAAGTGATGACGGTGGTGGTGGTGGTGGTAGTGAAGGTTATAGTGGGGGTGGGTGGGACGGCGGTGGTAGCGGTGGTGGTGGAGGGGAAGGAGAGGAAAGGGGTTTGGGAGTAGTGGTGGGGAAGTGAATGATGCAGAAGGGATGGAGGGGGAGGAGAAGGGGAGAGGGGAGGAAAGAGGGAGGAGGGGAGAGGGGAGGAAAGAGGAGAGAGAGAGAGAGAGAGAAGAGAGAGAGAGAGAGAGAGAGAGAGAGAGAGAGAGAGAGAGAGAGAGAGAGAGAGAGAGAGAGAGAGAGAGAGAGAGAGAGAGAGAGAGAGAGAGAGAGAGAGAGAGAGAGAGAGAGAGAGAGTCGATACATTAAACAACACAGCATAAATACACCAACAGGGAGAAAAGTGCAGAATGAAAAAACAAAAGCTATACACATTGCGTCGCCTTTGCCAGTCCGATCTATCTACGAATAATCCTGCAATACAATCCGCCTCTCCAAAGGACATCCACCCACCCCCACCGTTGCTACATTATCGTACTCAGCGCATTGCATTTTCATTAGTTTCTGGCCGATAACTATAGCAAAAGAGAACGAAACCCATCAATATTTAGCAGTTTTAACGCTAACTTTAATTTCCTATCGTTATTTGTGGGGTCACGACAGTCTTGGAGCGTATATAGTCTTCCTCGTTTATCCTTTCAATATAGTGGGGGAGGAAGAGAGAGGAGAGGTGATGTAAGGGGGGAAGAGCGTTGGAACAGAGAAAAGGGTAATAGAGAGAGAGAGAGGACGGTAGATATGAAAAAAGGGGGAAGATTTGAGGACAGAGAATGGAGGGGGGGGGAACGAACTTTTACACACACACACACACACACACACACACACACACACACACACACACGAGGTCACACCGTGCTTAGGGCTTCCTTTAGGGTCGTGTTGTGTAGGAGAGAGAGAGAGAGAGAGAGAGAGAGAGAGAGAGTGAGAGACACCACCTCCGGCGCTTTCCACTACACTAAGACTTCACTGTTGACTCTCTCGGCAGCCTTTCAAAAACAGCCTAGATTATTAATTAACCCTGAGGCTGATAGGCTTCTTTTTCCTCTTAAAGAGAATACATTAATTTTACGCGATCGATCACCGTGAGATTTATAACGTGGAGACGGGTTTAATGAGAGAGAGAGAGAGAGAGAGAGAGAGAGAGAGAGAGAGAGAGAGAGAGAGAGAGAGAGAGAGAGAGAGAGAGAGAGAGAGAGAGAGAGAGAGAGAGAGAGAGAGAGAGAGAGAGAACAGATAGACAAAATAACAAGACAGACACAGACAGACTAAGGGTGCGTCCACACGGTCGAACAATGTTCGTCGGACAAACACTGTTACCAGTTAACAATGGAAAGCGGAAAAGCTCGCTGGTGACTTCAGAAGCGAGCACCAAGAGGTGTACCGGACACTGCCCATGTTCGTAGCATCGGAACTTCGGACACTGTCTAGTGGGACAGAGGCTAAGAACCATACGATACTGCCAGGCAAACGATGAACATGTTGCATAGTGCAATTTTCTTGGTTTTTATTTTTATTTTTTATTGTGCACCATGGTGATGTACCGCACTAGACGCTGGCACCAACCACCTGTCACCGAAGTCCACACTAACACTGACGTAAATACCTGTGTGTTGCCTACGGACATCAGCTTCGAACATTGTCTGCCGGTCTTTGCTTGGTGAACAGAGTAGAAACTGTGGTATACAACTTCATCTGGTACCACTGTTTGTTGCCATATCAACTTCCCTCGTTTCAACGATTATGACGTCATCCTGCTTCGCCTTATGATATGGTAACAGTGTTTGTCCGACGGACACTGTTCGACCGTGTGGACGCACCCTAACAAACAAACAGACGACACACACACACACACACACAGACAAACACAAACAAACAAAAACAGCAACACAAACCCTAAGCATTATACATAAACAATACAAAACAAACAAGTCGCATAAACAACTGAGAACTAGGAAAGGAAAATAAAAGAAAGATATATTAAGCGATTCCATTAGCCGGGAAATGGTTGGCTGGAATATTGAGATGTACGAGAGAGAGAGAGAGAGAGAGAGAGAGAGAGAGAGAGAGAGAGAGAGAGAGAGAGAGAGAGAGAGAGAGAGAGAGAGAGAGAGAGAGAGAGAGAGAGAGAGAGAGAGAGAGAGAGAGAGAGAGAGAGAGAGAGAGAGAGAGAGAGAGAGAGAGAGAGAGAGAGAGAGAGAGAGAGAGAGGACACAGGGGCGGAGGGAGGGAGGGAGATGGAGAGAAGAACGGAGGGAAAGAAGAGCCGGGAAAGGAGGTGGAGAGGGGCAGAGAGACAGGGAAAGGAGAGGAGTCTTTAGGGGAGGAGGAAAAATGAAGAGAGAGGGGAAGGGAGGGAGGGAGGCAGACGGAGAGGACAACGGAGGGAAAGAGAAGCAGGGAAAGGAGACAAAGAGAAGAAGAGAGGTTGGAAAGTTAAGGGGAAGGAGTGGATTGGTGGTGGTGGTGGTGAAGGTTATAGTGGGGGTGGAAGGTGGTGGTGGTGGAGGGGAATGAGAGGAAAGGGGAAGAAGTGGACGCATTGAGGTGGAGGAAAAAGAACTGAGAGGAGGAAGAGGGGCAAAATTTGGAACAGATGAAGGGAGGGTGAGAGGGAGGGAGATAGTGCAAGGGAGGAAAAGAAGGGCAGGGAAAGGATATAGAGAGAAGAAGAGAGGAAGGAGAGTTAAGGGGAAGGAGTGGAGGCATTGGGATGATGGAGGAAGAACCCGAAGGAGGAAAAAAGGCAAAATTTGGAACAGATGAAGGGAGGGTGAGAGGGAGGTAGTACAAGGGAGGGAAAGAAGATAGGGAAGAGAGGCAGAGAGTTGAGAGGAAGGAGTGGAGGCATTGGAGAGAACAGGGGAGGGAAAGAAGAACTGGGAAAGGAGATGGAGAGGGGAAGAGACAAAAAAACCTTCAATGGAGTCATGGGGAGGAAGAGAAGGGGATGAGAGAAAGAACGAAGCGAGGGTGAGAGATAGAGAGAACAACGAAGAGAAAGAAGAGAAAGGAAGGAAGAAGAAATAGGAAAAGAAGCAGATAAATAAAGGATGAAAATGTAGGGAAGGGGAGAAAGAAAAGGGGATGAGAGAAAGAACGAAGCGAGGGTGAGAGATAGAGAGAACAACGAAGAGAAAGAAGAGCAAGGAAAGACGAAGAAATAGGAAAAGAAGCAGATAAATAAAGGATGAAAATGTAGGGAAGAGGAGGAAGAAAAATAAGGAGAAAGGAAGGGAGATAGACACTAGGAAGAAAGGAGGAAAGTAGACTGGAAAATGGACGAATGGAGGGAAGAAGAGAAATGGAGGAATAGAAGAGGGAAGTAAAAGAGAGAGATGGAGGAAAGGAGAAATGGAGAAAGGTAGAGAAAGGAAAGCACGGAGGAAGAAAGAAGGGAAATAGGAACGCAGGGAGAGGGAGTGAGGGAAGCGAGAAGAGAGGGTGGAAGGGAGGGTGGAAGGAGAGCGGATAAAACCAGGGAAGTGGAAGAAAAGAAGAAGTTAGGTAGATAATGGAAGGAAAGCAAAGGAGTAGAGAGGAGGGAAGGGAAAGGAAAACAAGGATAAAGAAAGGAGATGAAACACAGAAGGAGGAGAAAGGAAAACAAAGAATCAGGGAGGAAAGGAAGTGGAGCAGAACAAAGAGGATACAAAGATGGATACAGGGAGGAGAAAGACAACCTAGGAATCAGGGAGGAAAGGAAGTGGAGGAGAACAAAGAGGATAAAAATATGGATACATGGAAGAGAAAGACAACCTAGGAATCAGGGAGGAAAGGAAGTGGAGGAGAACAAAGAGGATACAAAGATGGATACAGGGAGGAGAAAGACAACCTAGGAATCAGGGAGGAAAGGAAGTGGAGCAGAACAAAGAGGATAAAAATATGGATACAGGGAAGAGAAAGACAACCTAGGAATCAAGGAGGAAAGGAGAGGGAGGAAAACGAAGAGGAAGAGAGCAAGGGAGGCAGGAAGAGGAAGGGAGGCAAGGAGGCAGGGAGAGGCAGGCAAGGAGGGCAGGGGGGGCAGGGGAAGGCAAGGAGGTAGGCGTCGGCGTGGGCTTCATGAATTTTTAGGACGCGGCTTTGGCTTCGTGACTTTCAAATTGGCTGCCTTCACCTCCGTAACTTTCTGGGCCGCTTCGGTTTCCAGAGGCAGAATGCTAAAATAAATACAGCATTATTATCACGGCGCACAAGGCCTCTCCCTTCTTGGCGGGGGCTGGGCGAGGGTGGCATTAGGGCAAGCTGGAGTGCGGTGAGGCAAGATGCGGTAGCCTTGGGTGTGGAAAGCTGGAAAGTTTCGTTTAGTCGGCGCAACATCTGTGGTCATATGCCGGAGAGAGACAGAAGGGGGAGTTATAGGAGAAGGCAACAGATCCCAGGAGACGGGACACAACCCCCGATTAATACCTGGTACCCATTCACTGCTGGGTGGACAGGGGCGTAGGGTATCGGAAAAGCCGCCCAAATTTTTCCACTCCGCCCGGGAATCGAACCCGGGCTCTCTCGGTTGCCTTGGGTGGGGTTGAAAGGCACGGGGGAGGATGCTCGAGTACCCCGCTGAAGCCCTTTATAAAGAAACCTGTCTGAGAAATATCCCCACATTCAGACAAGATTTGAGCCTCGTAAAGTATCAGGCTCTAACTTGGATGTCTAACTTTCGTATCACGATTCTTTGACAAGTTTTGGATTCAAGACGTATAGAAGGGCCGCCGCTGGGACTTTAAAAGGTATATGTGGCGGAGGGAGGGTGGGGGTGGGGTGGGGGGGAGGGCACGGAGAACAGAGGAAGGGAAACAGGAGGCAATAAGTATAGCAAGGAGGGAAAGGGGGAAGGAAAGGAGGAAAGGTCAGGAAGAAAAGGTACTATTTGAGACGGAGGGTGAGGTGGGTCATGAAGAACAGAGGATGGGAAGCAGAAAGAAGGAGGGGAAGGGGGAAGGAAAGGTAAGGTGAAGGAGGAAAGGACTGGCAGAAAAGGTACTATATGAAGCGTAGGGTGAGGGGAAGGGAAGGGGGGAGGAAAGGAAAGGTATATAGCTGCTGGAGACAATAGGGAGAAGAAGGAAAGGTGGAAGAGGGGACAGAAGGGAGGAATAACGTCACAATTTTCGTCTAAGAAGCAGCGCCGGAGTGAGGCAATTAACATAAAGTTCGGAGAAAAAAAAGAGATAATGACGTCAGGAAGGCCGTGACGCATCAAAGGGAGGTCGAGAGAGAGAGAGAGAGAGAGAGAGAGAGAGAGAGAGAGAGAGAGAGAGAGAGAGAGAGAGAGAGAGAGAGAGAGAGAGAGAGAGAGAGAGAGAGAGAGAGAGAGAGAGAGAGAGTTGATTATTCTAGTTTATCTTCAACGTTACTTGCTTCCTCTCTCTCTCTCTCTCTCTCTCTCTCTCTCTCTCTGGACGCGGGCATGTATCACTCGCCGCGGCCGGGCAATACAAAACAGGGGGTCGTTAATCTAAGGCCATTCCAACCTTCCTCCCCGCTGACGGCCCGGAGCGATGCCTGGCGCCCGGGCTGACTCGCGCGGGATGTTACGGTTCCCGCGAGACAACTTCCCCCATCCATCACCGCATTGAACAAACCCGCGGGAACGGTATGTTTAAACTTGTTAATGTTGGAAAGTCGCGCCGCATCGTAGAGAAGCTCGCAGCCGCCTGGTGGAGGATGTGACGGGAAAAGTGGATCGGTGTGGAGGGTGGTCAGCTGTGTGGGTCGAGGCTCTTAGGGTTCGTATGATAAGACATTTCGTCATCCAAGAACACCTATTTGACAAGGCTTTCGTAGGAGTTGTGGGCTTTTCCAAGGGCAGTTTTATGACCCTGGTGGTAGTCTGACCCTTCTTCTGTACCATGAACCTAAAGAAACGTGGGCTTTTCCAAGGGCAGTTTTATGACCCTGGTGGTAGTCTGACCCTTCTTCTGTACCATGAACCTAAAGAAACGTGGGCTTTTCCAAGGGCAGTTTTATGACCCTGGTGGTAGTCTGACCCTTCTTCTGTACCATGAACCTAAAGAAACGTGGGCTTTTCCAAGGGCAGTTTTATGACCCTGGTGGTAGTCTGACCCTTCTTCTGTACCTTGAACCTAAAGATACACTCATTAGAACCAGATTGACCCCCTCTTTGACCTTTAGAAACAGCTGATGTGATATGGCAAAGTGTCTTGTAATACCAGCCTATTTGAGGGTTGTATGATAAGACATTTCGTCACCCAAGAACACCCATTTGACAAGGCTCTCGCAGGAGTTGTGGGCATTACCAGTAGTAGTTTTATGACCCTGGTAGTAGTTTGGCCCTTCCTCTGTACCATGAACCTGAAGAAACACTCATTAGAACCCGATTGACCCCCTCTTTGACCGTTAGAAAGAGGTGATGTGAGAAGCGAGAGTGTCTTGTAATACCGACCTTTGAGTTCGTGTAGAGGTTATCTTTTTCATTTGAAATATTGACTGTAGATTACGTACGCACATTGGAGGCCCCGAGGAACGTTCCGAGACTGCCGCTTCTCTCCTTCGTCTCACGTGGCACAAGCCGAATTCACAACAACGCTTGCAATATCATTTTCTTGACAAGAGTCGTAATGGAAAGAAAGTTTCGTTTAGTCGGCGCAACATCTGTGGTTATATGCCGGAGAGAAACAGGAGGGGAAGGAATTATAGGAGAAGGCAGCAGATCCCAGGAGACGGGACACAACCCCCGATTAATACCTGTTACCCATTCACTGCTGGGTGGACAGGGGCGTAGGGTATCGGAAAAGCCGCCCAAATTTCTCCACTCCGTCCGGAAATCGAACCCGGGCTCTCTCGGTTGTGAGCCGAGTGTGCGAACCACTGCACCACGAAGCCCCCGAGAGTCGCAATATATCCTGCAAGAGTTCATAAAGGACTTCCGTGAATGCCAAAGTAACGAAAACGACGCCATAAAACAAAATCCAGACCAACTGTTGCCGAAGGGTTTTGAGATAACAGCCAAATAAATGTGTTGCTGCTGGTGTTGCTTTACGTTTTACAATAACACGAGATCGTTAACTTGAAAAGGAATGTTTCGACTTACCGACTTGAGGCACAAACAAAAGGAATAGTAACCCAACGATGAGCTTAATGAGTCCACTTCATCTTCCTCGTCTTTCATCAGTGGCTAACGTGAGGCTGCCGGTGGATGGGTCGTCAGGTCACAAAGAGGGACGAGAATAAAGATTTAAACTTAAGACGTTGTTGCTGCCTTGCCTTAACCTGGTACCTGCGGGGATCATGTTTCTTAAAGGCCCCTCTAAGCGAGAACAGTGAGAAAAAATCATCACTCACGCAAACCATTTCAGAATATATATCAACGCATTTGTGATCAGTTTATGCATCATCTATTTTGGGGGGTTTATATCATGGCAAAAATGTGGCCCGTCGCTGCTACACGGTAAAGCCACAAATTTGGCCCGTCGCTGCTACCGGGTTAAATAGTGCGTTTTTTGCTCCCGTACTACAAGTAATGATGTGTACGCAATATAAGTCTTAGATGGTAATTTCCCGTGACCAAAACGCCCGGCCGCATACGGCGCCCGCACGACGGACTCATCAAGCAACTCGTCCATCAGCGCGCGGACGTCGAGGCGGGGAAGTGTAATCACAGAAACACTCCCATTAAGGCGTCGTATGGACACATTAATGACGAGGACCAAGTTAGCGGGAGTTGGACCATGAACTATAATGAAGGGAACTTAAGACAAAGCCTGCCGCGACGCTCACCGTGAAATTCCCAGCGTGCGTCACATTCCTCAAACAAGTGTAAAATGAATGGCTGCACTGCGTATTCTGCACTGTTTTAAACAATCTCTATTATACGTAATAGCAGCGCTTAGGGCGAAAACCAATAAACACTCTGAAATTGACGGACTAACTGAAAAATATTTATAGGCAAAATAATTACCTGTAAACGCCAGTAATTGTTTTATATGCATCGCTGCAACACAGACTGATGTAGAGTGCAAGTTTAAGCTGCTTAATAATATAAAAAGGAAAGTTTCGTTTAGTCGGTGCAACATCTGTGGTCATATGCCGGAGAGACAGAAGGGGAAGGAATTATAGGAGAAAGGAACAGACCCCAGGAGACGGGACACAACCCTCGATTAATACCTGGTACCCATTCACTGCTGGGTGGACAGGGGCGTAGGGTATCGGAAAAGCCGACCAAATTTTTCCACTCCGCCCGGGAATCAAACCCGGGCTCTCTCGGTTGTGAGCCACTTAATAAAATAAATCATGCCACATCGTCGCTCTCATCTCTCCTCGGTAATCGATAAAGCCTACATGACAGCTCACCTGCGCCCCGTCTCACCTTTCCTTTTAATGGTAGAATCAGACTAATGACTGAAAAAAATCCTTCCCTTATTGAGAAAACCGGGAAGTCTTGTGACAAAAGAAACCTGATCATCCATCTTCGTCCACTCCACGGTCTAGTCTTCAGGTGATCGTGTGTTTCGTTCGCCGCGTCGCAGAATTAATGTAAAGTCTCGCGTCGTGATTAGCGTTGAGCGGCAATGAACTTCGCGTAAGTATAGTAACTTCCCGGCATTAGCGGCGCCTCAGTTAGTCATCCGAAGTGAAACCAAAGCTTGTAAGTGGGTCTCCGCCTGCTGCACCCAAATAGTCACATTCTCGCTATTTCTTTTAAGTGTTGTTAGTTTAATACTCACGGCTCTCTGGAACAAAGCCGAATAATGGTGAAATGCTTCTAACCACCATCGTTATCATTGGCGTGCACCGAACATGACTATAATTTTTTTTTATAGTGCTGAAAACCCGAGACGAGGAAACGGTCACAGCCGAAAGAGAAAAATACGCACAAAGAAATGGGCTCCTATTTCAACACACACACACACACACACACACACACACACACACACACACACACACACAAGCGACTAGTGCCTCCTCAGAGATGCTACACACGGGGCAGGCACTATCAGACACTATATCGGGTGCGAGACAGACAGTTCCTCGAGAAGCATTCGGACAAGGATTAGATTATCCTTGCCGACCCTCTTGCCGGTGTTACTGATGCATGAAGCCGTGTGGACCGCACCAAGGAAGATGATAATGACGTCCTTCACGAGGGGCCGCAGCTGGCGTGATATTCAATTTGGCTGAATAAATCAATACAGGTCGCAACCACCGCATCAGATAGAGCTGGCGATCAACAGTTATGAGGACCACTTTTTATTCATGTAATGAATTATACGATAAATGTTTAATAACTTTATACACAAAATATTTAGTGACCATATCAACAACATCCGAACTAGGTTTAGTAATATTTTTTATCCTGTCCGCCATGAGATTCCGTTTTATGTTGGACATTAATACGGACAGAGTTTTATGCTCGGTGATTGTACTTGTGTTCATTAGTATTATGTTCGGCAGTGTGAAATGATGAATGTCACTCACGCGAAAATATGTTTTGTTCAGGGACGTCAGCGCCAGCCATTAACGCATCTCAAATGCACGTACACACACACACACACACACACACACACACACACACTATATATATATATATATATATATATATATATATATATATATATATATATATATATATATATATATATATATATATATAAAATCAAATTCCTCCAATAGGAGACTTATCAGCACAGTGGCCGAGTGCCTGGAGATAACGAGCCCGCTGGCTGCCGTTTCATCTCCCTAAATTTAACCCAAACACGACCACACTTCACAATAGATTATTATCGACAATTAATGAAGTCCCAAATATATTAAAAACAGAAATGGACAACACAAAAGTGAATGGGTGTATGGCTATAATCTCACTTCATACCCATTTCACACACACACACACACACACACACACACACACACACACACACACACACACACACACACAGCCACCCAACGGGACAGAACATGTAACTGAAAATTGCCTCTAATTGACATGCGTGCGGCGGCGCATGGCGGGCTGGGTCGGGATGACGGACGCCGTCAATTACTGCTGGTGTAGAAATTCGGTGCTCGTCCCGCGTTCACTGTCCCGCTGACATGTTGCCTTGTGTTCTATCAATGTCGAGTGACCGAAGATTACGGTCACGGTATCTCTGCCCCGTGCCTCGACCACTGGCGGCACTGGCGGGAGCAGACAGCTGTGTACACTCAATGAACCATCAACACCACACGATTCTTCTTTATAAGGTGTCGCCTGGGTCGATCTTGCAGCTTCAAACTCCCCTCCCTATGACTTGCGGCGTCACACCCGCGGTCTGCTGGCGACAGTATTGCTTGCTTTGATGGAACTGTAGCTGCAAAGAACCACGAGTTGGAACCACAAGGCTTGGTGTTGAAGTTTGCCACGATAAGTTCCTCCAGGAGTGCGTACATCAGTGACCTTTAAGTTCCCTCGATAATACAGTGTCAACAAGAAATACCGAAACGAATGGCCTTCTGGAACTGTATTTTCCTTCACTTAAAAATCCATTTCATCACTGTTACAACTTCCACAGACGTTCAGGCTTTCCCGCCTTCCCTAACGCTATTGTAGAGGAAGAAGCAGTGCACGGTAGCTTGTCAGAACAAATCTTACGCAACAAACTCAAGAGCGCGCGAGCACACACACACACACACACACACACACACACACACACACACACACACACACATCAATCTGGAGCAACAAACTCAAGAGCGCGCGAGCACACACACACACACACACACACACACACACACACACACACACACACACACACACACATCAATCTGGAGCAACAAACTCAAGAGCGCGCGAGCACACACACACACACACACACACACACACACACACACACACACACACACACACACACACACACACACACACACACACACACACACACACACACACACACACACACACATCAATCTGGAGCAACAAACTCAGAGCGCGCGAGCATACACACACACACACACACACACACACACACACACACACACACACACACACCACACATCAATCTGGAGCAACAAACGCACACATCTCCTCCCGCCCTGAACAAACTCACCGCTCACCGACGTCACCTCGCGAACACCTGCCTCGCGCACAACATACTTTTCAGGGCAACAAACAAACTCCACGTCGACGAACTGACACACACACACACACACACACACACACACACACACGCGCAAGTTGAGGCAAAACGAAACCGGTAAATAACCACATTCACGTCGGAGCCACACGCGAAAGAGGAGAGCGGCCTGAATTTGCGACTGACTGACACACGGACGCCGCAAAAACAGACAAAACATTCCGCGCAGTTTTCCACTCACCATGACGGTTTGCGAGAATATTATCACGTCGCTAATTCCAACTGTATAATTTACACAAGAACGAATTTAAGGCGCAAACTACCTTAAAAAAAAATCACCTACCCTGCTGTTCGCCTGTCTACAGCAGAATCTTGTTAAGTTTGCCGCGTATGTCTGGCACTAGTGTGGGTGAGACAGGCTTCAAAGATACGCAAGTGAAGGCGGAATCGTTACCATCTCTCTCCCAAAGATATTACGCCAAGGAATGTGTGGAAGACGAATAGTAGAAAGGAAAATGAAAAGGAAGAGGAAGGACGTGGGGCGGAGAGCGAACGAGGAGGAAGAGCAGGACGGAGAGAAAAGGGAGAAGGGAGGGATGGAGCGAGGGAGAGAAAAGGGAGAAGGGAGGGAAGGAGAGAAAAGGGAGAAGGGAGGGAAGGAGCGAGGGAGAGAAAAGGGAGAAGGGAGGGAAGGAGAGAAAAGGGAGAAGGGTGGGAAGGAGCGAGGAAGAGAAAAGGGAGAAGGGAGGGAAGGAGTGAGGGAGAGAAAAGGGAGAAGGGAGGGAAGGAGAGAAAAGGGAGAAGGGAGGGAAGGAGCGAGGGAGAGAGAAGGGAGAAGGGAGGGAAGGAGCGAGGGAGAGAGAAGGGAGAAGGGAGGGAAGGAGCGAGGGAGAGAAAAGGGAGAAGGGAGGGAAGGAGCGAGGGAGAGAAAAGGGAGAAGGGAGGGAAATAGCGAGGAAAAACAAAGACTAAAAGGGACGGGATTAAGCTCATTTAAGGATTTACTCAAAGGATGGAGAGAGCTTTCCGTGTGTGTGTGTGTGTGTGTGTGTGTGTGTGTGTGTTCCTGCGCAATTTCATCCTTTAGCACATAAAATTATATCCTCAGTTTCTTCGTTTGCTTATTTTTATTCCTCCTTCTCCTCCTCCTCCTCCTCTTCCTCCTCCTCCTCCTCTTCCTCCTCCTCCTCCTCCTCCTCCGCCAGCCACTTTGCTCTTCGCTAAACAAATATTTCTTTACATTCTGGCACTGTGTTCCCTCCCCTAATCTCTCTCTCTCTCTCTCTCTCTCTCTCTCTCTCTCTCTCTCTCTCTCTCTCTCTCTCTCTCTCTCTCTCTCTCTCTCTCTCTCTCTCTCTCTCGTATCTAGTAACCCGTCTATAAATCAATCTCTCTCTCTCTCTCTCTCTCTCTCTCTCTCTCTCTCTCTCTCTCTCTCTCTCTCTCTCTCTCTCTCTCAATCTATCTATCTATATAAATATGCATATAGCAATTTCCTGTATGTGCGCGAATTTGTGTATGAATGTGAATGTTAACGTACTAAAACAAACCACAGGAATATGTTTAAACACACACACACACACACACACACACACACACACACACACACACACACACGCGCGCATTTGTTACCTTTTTTTATGCCCTTGAACTGACTCCTCTGCTGTAAAAAGAAAAAAAAAAAAAACATCGGAAGAGCGTACAGACATCAGCATGCAGACAGCCACATTACCACACACGCAAACAAACGCACCCACAGCACACAGCACCACACGGACGGGCAGGCTCGTACGCGCTCTGTGGGTCGGCGGCCGTGCGTCAAAAAGTATAATGGCACTGTAAATTGTAAAAACAGCCACCACGAGCAGTTTGTTAATGACACGCTGTAGGCTTTTATGTTCAGGGACTCACGGTGGCGGCGAGGAAATACGCATCACGGTACGACGCAACACAAACAGCACTACAACAGCCAGGCATACAACACAAAACAACACTACATCACTACAACAGCCAAACATGCAACACAAAGCAACACTACATCACTACAACAGCCAGGCATACAACACAACACAACACTACATCACTACAACAGCCAGCCATACAACACAACACAACACTACATCACTACAACAGCCAAACATGCAACACAAAGCAACACTACATCACTACAACAGCCAGGCATACAAAACAACACTACATCACTACAACAGCCAGGCATACAACACAGAACAACACTACATCACTACAACAGCCAAGCATACAACACAAAACAACACTACATCACTACAACACAACACAACACAACACAACACTACATCACTACAACAGCCAAGCATACAACACAAAACAACACTACATCACTACAACAGCCAGGCATACAACACAAAACAACACTACATCACTACAACAGCCAGGCATACAACACAACACAACACTATATCACTACAACAGCCAGGCATACAACACAAAACAACACTACATCACTACAACAGCCAGGCATACAACACAAAACAACACTACATCACTACAACAGCCAGGCATACAACACAAAACAACACTACATCACTACAACAGCCAGGCATACAACACAAAACAACACTACATCACTACAACAGCCAGACATACAACACAAAACAACACTACATCACTACAACAGCCAGACATACAAAACAACACTACATCACTACAACAGCCAGACATACAACACAATACAACACTACATCACTACAACAGCCAGACATACAAAACAACACTACATCACTACAACAGCCAGGCATACAACACAATACAACACTACATCACTACAACAGCCAAGCATGCAACACAAAACAACACTACATCACTACAACAGCCAGGCATACAACACAATACAACACTACATCACTACAACAGCCAAGCATGCAACACAACACATCACATCACAACACCACACAAGCCAGCACACCAGAACACAACAACACAGCACGGCCTACCATACAACACAGCAAAGCACCACACCACACCATGGACTACCATACAACACAGACGCAACACGACGCCGCAAAACATAGCAGAGCACAACACAATATATCATAACACAACCAGGCACATCACGGGGGGAAGGATGAAGTGATGCTAACAAGGTGTGTGTGTGTGTGTGTGTGTGTGTGTGTGTGTGTGTGTGTGTGTGTGTGTGTGTGTGTGTGTGTGTATACTCATCTTTGAAAAACTGATCATTACAACCAGTACATAAAAGTGTGTAATACGTATTTTGATTTTTTTTTAATATTACACGTGTCATTACTGCACAGAGAAAAATGCAAACAAATTATAGTTTTAGATAAAAATGAACAGAACATTTTTTAACTGTCAAAACAAAAGAAAAACCCATTCCAATTAAACACGGAGCAAAGTATACTCTATTCTTTGTCCCAAAGTGTTAAGAAATGCTACGAAACCTTCATCCAGCGACACCATTTTAAACAGGGCAGCTAAAAACACTTTTCCGGCGTTCGAAAAAAAGTTTTTTTTTCCTTCGTCCCCAAACACGATTCTTTTAACACCCGAGGCACGAGCAGCGCCAACACCATGAAGTATGCAATGGATGCAATACTATTTTTACACAACAATGGAAATGCCTTTCCATCGACTCCCTCCCCAGCGGCCCTCTGCACGAGACACGCGCCTCCCGCCCCGAGCCACACAAAGGAGCCACAGTGCAGACGCCAGGCGGCTCTCGCCTGGCTCAAAAATAACTAATTATCCTCTTTGAGCCGTGTACTGAATTGTCCGTCACCGGGAACACGCGCGCCTCAACTGTTAGTGGCATTATTATACAAATATTCAATGTAATAACAAGGAGGCATTTTATTTTTTATTCTCATCATAATTTTATTCCTATCATTATTATGGACATTATTAAGATGTTTACCATTATTTTATTAATATAATAGTGTAATAATAACAATGATAATAATAATAATGATAATAATAATAATAATAATAATAATAATTATTATTATTATTATTATTACTATTATCATTATCACTATCACTACCATTACTACCCTTTTATTATTATTATTATTATTATTATTATTATTATTATTATTATTATTATTATTATTATTATTATTACTATTACTATTATCATTGGTTATACAAAGTATATGACTCGCATCAAAGTATCTTAAAACGCCTGGGCTAGTCTTACATGTGGTTTTAAGGCGAAACACACACACACACACACACACACACACACACACACACACACACACACACACACACACACACACACAGTCCCCTCGACAAAAACCGTTCCTACAGACACTCTCGGCAAGTTAAAACTTGAGATAAACTTCAGGAAACACTTCCTGCGCGCAAAGTAACAGAAGCCAGACAAAAGGCGGCGGCTTCCTCCCGCCCTAAACAGCCTCCGCGGCCCCGTGTGTGTGTGTGTGTGTGTGTGTGTGTGCAGAGAGAGAGAGAGAGAGAGAGAGAGAGAAAAAAAGCAAAGGCAAACAAGGGAGAGAATGGGTACCGACAGGTAAGCAGAAATGAAATAAAACTTGATAAAAACACCATTTGAAATCAGAGAGAGAGAGAGAGAGAGAGAGAGAGAGACCAGCGGGTACACAAAACGGGTGAGGCTGCATCGGCCTGGCGTGGGTTAGTGTGCCATCGCTGGGCCGTAAAATCATGGCTAGCGGGAGGAGGGCGTGCGGAGTGTCGGGTCGGCCAAGAGGCGGCGATATACTCGGGGATTAACGAAAGCCTGGACCCGAAGCACCAGTGTCAGGCAGGCCGGGCTGGGTCACGAAGGGGTTCTTATCGATATCACGGGCAGGCGGTGTTTATGCCTCAGAAGGGGACAGGCGGCAGGCGGTAGGCGGCTTCAGGTTTGGCGTTTATGGGTTTTCATTTCACGATCCATCCCCGGCCAGCACGTCCCCGCTGACCTTGGCCATCACCGCGCGGCCCTTCATTGGCGTCACCGCGGCTTATTTTTGAGTCGATAAGTCATCAGGCCTGCCGGGGAGCGCTTATGTCGTGTGTGTGTGTGTGTGTGTGTGTGTGTGTGTGTGTGTGTGTGTGTGTGTGTGTGAAACAAAACTGGTAAGATATTTTCAATTTTTTTCAGGGATATTTAGGGTTCATGACGCATACAGCAGCAACAAGTATGGTCCGTAATGAGAGTAATAATGAGGAAGAGGCTGTTAATAATGAAGAGATATGCAATGGCAGTAACTTTAGTAATTACAATAATAAAATTAGCAATATGGTTATTACTTCCATAAATATGATCACAATTATTAAATCATTACCGTCACTGATACATAATCGTAATCGGCAGCGCCGTCATTATCACGCATGAAGAGCATCTGCCATTGCTGCACCAAATTTTGCTTCATCAAAGAACAAAAAGTGGGTCAATGACAGCGGTCCGGCACAACAATGGCGGCATTCCCTGACCTATTAATCATATTTGCCATAAACTGTTTCCAGACTGATTAATTTGTTACCGTTTTAGCGGATCTGTTGTTGAATCAGCGGCGACATTACGGAGAGAGAGGTTTGAAGCATTGCGGCCGAGTACAACGGTCACTGCGAAGGGAAATCTCGGCACCACTGTACTTGTCGTAACAGCATTAGTATTGGAGCTGCGGCGGTGAGGTGGTAGTAATGGGCGCCACCCGGTTGTGGTCGACGCGAGTTTGACGCAAATTCTACAATGCTCCATGACCTTGTCGAAGCATGGCTGGGAGGCTCGGACAGTGGCGGTGACAAGAATTTTCAGGTATAGTGACTGCTGCTGGTGATATGCTGGCGGGCCCTAAGCTCCCTGGATTGCGGATATCGCTGCGGGTGGTGGTATTGGTGGTGGCGGTGGCGGTGGAGGTCGGCGTGCAAATGGCAGTGGGTGGTGCGTGATGATGGGGGGGCGGGGGGAGGGGGGGCGGTGAGGCTTAGCTGATGACATATTGGCTGGAATACTCTTGTTGATGTGGAATGTACGATGGTTTTGATGTCGGCAGATTTAAGTTTGATTAATGCGGCTGGAATAAGCATTTTTCCCTTGTGTTAATATGCGACAGAAACGAGAAATTCAAGCCAACGCAAAGGCTGACATGTTTGGAAGTGCTAATTTTACCTGTATAATTTTCCGCTGTTAGAAAACTGATGACATTTATAGTTTAATAGGATTAATTTCCTGTCGTAAAGTTTAACAAGGGGAAAAGGAGTATTTGTTCAAGCGGTATTTGTTGATACTTAAAATGGACTATTACTCACACGAAGTTGTTCAGACATGTAACCTAATGAAGATATTTACTATTACTCACACGTAGTTGTTCAGACATGTAACCAAATGAAGATATTTAAGAAAGAAAAAACATGGAACAATGCTCAACACTCCACGTTATGGGTATAAAGCCTGACACGTACGTCGCTCCGGGCCAGTAATATCCGGACGTAGCGACAGAACTTTTCCGATCCAGTTCACATTTTATACTGTTTCTGGAGCGGAGGAGAACCTGCCGGAGGAAGGGGTAATCGTCACTGTCACGGCTCCATATTATTAATAAATCTCACACGCGATCACCTAATGAGCGGCCTTTGTGAAAAAAAGGAAAGTTTCGTTTAGTCGGCGCAACAACTGTGGTCATATGCCGGAGAGAGACAGAAGGGGAAGGAATTATAGGAGAAGGGAACAGACCCCAGGAGACGGGACACAACCCCCAATTAATACCTGGTACCCATTCACTGCTGGGTGGACAGGGGCGTAGGGTATCGGAAAAACCGCTCAAATTTTTCCACACCGCTCGGGAATCGAACCCGGGCTCTCTCGATTGTGAGCCGAGTGTGCTAACCACTGCACCACGAAGCCCCCGCGGCCTTTGTGAGCATCCCTTATTGAGAATAGAACAACCAACGTGTCTGGGGAGAAAATCATGTTTGCTCGCCTCCTACACTTGCTCCTGTGGCGTTCATCCCGTCTGCCATTGCTTCTTCACTGATTAAATTTGCGTGCACGCATTAGAAAACAATCGCTTCGACGGACCAAATGTTTCGCCCACCCAAATAAGTGTAGGAAAGAATGTTTGACACTATGCCAACAATTGTCCAAAGGATATATAGTAATCGAGCGGCGGCGCCACTCTTAACAATTAGCCAACCTTTTACCGTTTCAGAAGTAATTTCGTGAACTCCCGTAGCACGCGAATACATGTACGGCTGGGACGTAACTGCCTTTCGCCCCAGGCAGGGGCTCCAACTTTTACCCTTTGATGGTCCTGAACACGACAAACATGTTTATACCAAACCATTAACACAGATTTCAGAAATGGATATATACAGCCACACGGAGGGGAGAGCACGCGAAATATACATGACCGGGCCAGGCTACTTGACGCTTTTACAACACTGCAACTTTAAATGAACCTTGTTACTCGACCTACAGTGTTACTAATCTTTCCTAAAGCATTACTAAACATATACATAAAGGCATGAAGCACAGGATCTTCCATGTATATGCGTGATTTACTCTTCACAAGATCAAAATATGTTTTATATGTGCGCCTGGTCGATGTGTTTCATGACAACTTGTGCGAGGCTAAGACCAGCCAAATGGTATGTACCTGCCCTGCCTCGACCAGCATCGCCAACTACGCTTGGGTGTGTGAACAAGGTGTGACGGGGTAAAAGTTGGAGTTTCGTTTAGTCGGCGCAACATCTGTGGTCATATGCCGGAGAGAGACAGAAGGGGAAGGAATTATAGGAGAAGGAAACAGACCCCAGGAGACGGGACACAACCCCCGATTAACACCTGGTACCCATTCACTGCTGGGTGGACAGGGGCGTAGGGTATCGGAAAAGCCGCCCAAATTTTTCCACTCCGCCGTGTGAGGGGGTGATAACCCTATATAATGACTGATAATGGAACAATTACAATCATAAAGAGATCAATTACAAAACTAATGGATCACCTGACGGATTCCAACCGCTGAAATACGCAATGTGTGATGAATACCTGACCTCGGGATGGCTGTGCTGTCGTTACCTCGAAGCCACCATAGCCTGACACCTTTACACTACTACTTCTGCTGGTGTCAAACTGGCCCTTCCGTCACACACACACACACACACACACACACACGTGGACACACTCACCAAGCTCTGAAGAAGTGATGTCAGGGTTATGTAGGTCAAAAGCGATTCCAGAAACAGACATGCGCAGATGATGTTATTACGCCTCACTCACTATTCGTATCTCCCGTACCACGGCCCCGAGAACTCAGTGGCCTGCAGGGGACCCCAGGACACCGTTGCCAGATTATCGTACTCAGAGCATAGTATTTATCGGTTTCTGACGCTAACTATTGCCAAGAATCATCAGGAATTTACTATTTTAACGACAAATATTAATGAATCTAGTTGTTGGGGCCCAGGAGACAGTTTTTGAGTCGGAAGTTGGTTAATATAAAAGGCTGAGTACGACAATCTAGCAACGTTGGGACCTCAAGACACCGTTGCCAGTTTGTCGTACTCAGAGCACTCAGAGCATAGTATTTACCGGTTTCTGACGCCTAACTATTGCCAAGAAACATCAGCATCTAACTCTTTTAACGATAACTATAAATGCGTTTCGTTATTGGAGCCCAGAAGACAGTTTTGGGGTAGGAAGTCGGGAAATATAAGCGGGTGAGTACGACAATCTGGCATCGTTGTGGACCCAAGAGGCGAGTGGCGGCTGTGCTCCAAATACATACCCCGCTGCCAGACGACTAATTACTGGGTTAGCGTGTGTCTGTATCGAGTAACACAGCAAGAATTGGGGTTAAGTGGGATATTAGCACTGTTGAAATTCATCCATTCTTTACAAAACTAGGTTATATTTGTACTGTATTTGCATATAATTATATCTACCCTCTGCTTCGTTAGGTTCATGAATCCCTAGCGGAAAGGAGTGTGTGTTTACGAGGCTTGAAGTGTGTTTGGGTGTGAGCGCGTCTTGCTATTTCGAGACACTCCGGTTTTTTGGACGCGCCTTGGTTTAATTTTCCACATCAGCATGCATTTGTTCGCCTGTGACTGGGACGTGCCATTAAAATTTAAATCCAGTTGTAATCCAGTGAATGGGAAGCCGTTTTAGCGTCGAAGAACACACCTGACGCTGATTCGAACCCCACACAAAGAAACTCATGAATCTGTAACCTCCCTCAGTTTCCATTTCACGCCAGCGGCATCTCTCCGCTTCTTTTGAACACAAAGGCCAATTCATTTCACGCCTCACGCACCCTGCTGACTATCTTGAAAAGGAGGAGAAATTCTAATAACCAATAATTTTTCATATCAGAAATTAGCCTTTTAAATTATATCCCATGATTCATTCTCTCTCTCTCTCTCTCTCTCTCTCTCTCTCTCTCTCTCTCTCTCTCTCTCTCTCTCTCTCTCTCTCTCTCTCTCTCTCTCTCCTATTCTATCTTTTACATTTTCTTTCTCTTTTTGTCTTTTCTCTCTCTCTCTCTCTCTCTCTCTCTCTCTCTCTCTCTCTCTCTCTCTCTCTCTCTCTCTCTCAAAACACACACACACACACACGCCTGGCGCACAAGACTCCTTCCCTGGACATCGTGCGCCTGTGGAATGTCGAATCACAATTAACTCCATTCCCGGCAGAAAACAACGCAGCGGTTTCACACAAAAAAGTTATAATTACGCTCTGTATACATGGTGTAGAACTTTCGTGTTTTAAATCAGATATACTGCAAAGTGCATCGTACCTGTAGGTTTTGTATTAACGAGTTTTGCGTGGCAACTCGTGTATCGTCCTGTTCACGGGTCATTTGGTTTCCTGTCCGGCCCTGCTCATAAATATCTCCTATCCCTCACACGCCTCCAAAACAAAAGTACAAAAAAAAAATAAAAAAAAAAAAATCAACTGCATATAGCACCAAACCTATTGTTCGTTGGTAAAGTTATCAGTGAAAAAGTAATATTAATAAATTCACGGAATGGTCCAGTCTTTTTCATCTCTCTCTCTCTCTCTCTCTCTCTCTCTCTCTCTCTTTCTCTCTCTCGTTTTCTCCCTCTCGCTCTCTCTCTCTCTCTCTCTCTCTCTCTCTCTCTCTCTCTCTCTCTCTCTCTCTCTCTCTCTCTCTCTCTCTCTCTCTCTCTTGCTTTATTCAACTGACCGTCTGTGTTTAATAAAAAGAGAACAGAGCCTTAGTTAACGATCGAAGGACTCCTGTCAAGTCTCTCTCTCTCTCTCTCTCTCTCTCTCTCTCTCTCTCTCTCTCTCTCTCGTGTCGATCCCTAAACACGTTACAACCTGCCGCTGACATGGATCTCGGCTAATATATTCCCGCCTCACGCCGCTCGCCCATCAAAGAAACGTTCGAGTATTAATGTTCCCGATGGCTCCAATTTGCGTACGTCCTCCAGTCATCGGCGCACGTGAGGGACGAAGCAATACGTTACCGTTGATTAGAGAGAGAGAGAGAGAGAGAGAGAGAGAGCACAACGGGCAAACTAGAACGAGAAAGGGGGCCGGCAGGGAAGCAAAAATTAAACAAAACTCGATCAGAGACAAGGAAAACAGTGTGTATGTGTGTGTGTGTGTGTGTGTGTGTGTGTGGAGGGGGGGGGGGAGGTTAAGAGAGAGAGAGAGAGAGAGAGAGAGAGAGAGAGAGAGAGAGAGAGAGACCGACCCTGCACCTATGACGCATCAGGCATAACACTTATCTACGCCTCAGTTCAGAGAGAGAGAGAGAGAGAGAGAGAGAGAGAGACCCCTTACACCTATGACGTATCAGGCATAACACTTATATACGCCTCAGTTCAGGAAAAGAGAACTCTCCAACTCACATTGACCCTCCGCTCGTAGTAACATCAACACACGCAACACTAAAACACGACGAAAGGCAACACTCTAGCCGAAGACGAAACACCCAACCCGGCGCAACACAAACCATTACTGGAGTCACGCCCCGACTAGACTCTCCAAATAAGTTAAGCAAACACTAACACAGGTACTGCATATGGATGTTTGGAGCGAATGACGGATAGTGATTCTAATTATATATCTGCGGCATTTCAGGGCTCCGTGTCGTTTAACCAGCGTGGTGTTCCCATGCTTTTGTTTGTTTGTTTGTTGCTCGTTTTCCTAAATATTTAAAAGCTCGGTTAATGAAGGGTGAACATACTTGTTAACAATCGTGATCTTAACAGCACAAGCCTTTATAATACTGATGATTAATAGCAATGCATAATTGGCGAAATACATTGATTTGATTGTTAAGATTTCAGTATGGAATCTTGTCTTGCGTAATGAGGCCATTCAACTCTCCCTTCAACCCGAACCCTCAGCGGCGCCCCTCGTGAAGTTATGGAGATACCGAGCGCAATGTAAGGCCGTGACGCTGAACTTGTGCGGCACCAGTGTTTGTGTTTGTTCGGCCCAGCACTGCGGCCACCGAGGGAAGCCAGCACAAGACGCCGTCCCCTCCGCCGAGCAAGAGGCTGTGTATGCAGGATTAATACTCGGGAGGAGAACTTCAATGCCTCCTTGATTAAGTTCAACGTGTATATCTTGATCAAACTATTGTATAGGCTTCCTGCGGGTAGTGACCCCTTTACTCTGCCTTGTGGCTTAGTTAATTGCCGGGTGCGTGGAGCAAGTACTAAAGTGTAGCTCAGAAATAATAGTTCATGGACACTTGTTTGTACTCACCATATCCCCCCCCCCCACCCCTCCCAAAGAAAGGATGTTTTGCGGAGAGCAGCTTAGACTTTGCATGCTGATGTGCCGCACGCGTATTGGTGTTCACAAACTAGCGACCCCTAAACACGCCTCTGAGGCCAGTCTGTTATATTTTCCCACTCCTTGTGCTGTAACGTATAGGTGTCTCATGCATTGGTGATACAGGAAAGCGTTAGTGTTTATATGCCCGTCAGTCTGTTGTTGTTTTCTGGAGTTCTATAATGTTGCTGTATTGGAGCCTCTTCCCCGTTAACCCTTCGCCCATAGAACCGCAACTCTCTACATATTTGTCATCGCTATAGTCCCACGGTTATTCTTTTAACCTTATATCCCAACGGCCATTAAGGGCTGTATATATATGATGATCGACGACTCATCTCTTTTTCATTCCAGGCTGAAACACTCCGCGCTCATTTCAACCCCCCGCTGTAATTCATTCATTAGCGAGGCTTTAATATGGGAGCCATCAGGCGCCCAAATCCAACTCATAAAACTGTTTAATGGGTTCCTAACTGACCCTGTTTTTCGCGCCTCTGAACGCAACGAGCGGCGCAGAGTGGACTGGAGGGCGTGAAGGCGTACTGGCCGATCCGGGAAAATATTATATAGGCGTCGTTCCGCTAACACTTGTGACTGCCTGGGACGGGGGGGCGGGGCTCGTACTTCAATTCCGGGCAGCCATTATTGCCATTACTCGGGGGGGGGTCGTGCTTGGTTACCCCTTATTCCCATTATTCCAGAGTATTGTGTTTGGCTATAAGGCAGCGGCTGCGTCGTGGGCGGCCATGAGTTATCAGCCATCTTGATCTAAAGAACTCTCTGGAGCCATCATGACGTCAGAGTCGGTGTTGTTCCCCGCGCCGTCGCGACCAGCGGTCTAGAGATAGTTGACTTGATGTGTCACGTGGATCTGTAGCGCCTCCTCTTTTGTCATCGTCGTTGCTGACTAAGTCTCACCTCCATTGAAGGCCAAGCAGACGTGACAGGAGTGGAGGCACAACAGATTCGGGTGACTTCTCACTTCCCTCGTCCCTAGACAGCTACACGACCACCTCTGTCTGTGACGCCTTTGTGGCTCCAAACCCAGGCCTTCAGATCAAGACAGTCCCGGCGCGGCTCGGCGTGACGGCGTCCATTCGTCATCATTAGTCGGGCAGCGCCGTGCTTTGGGGACGAGACGCTCCAGCCGCGC
This sequence comes from Eriocheir sinensis, assembly GCF_024679095.1. NCBI lineage: Eukaryota > Metazoa > Arthropoda > Malacostraca > Decapoda > Varunidae > Eriocheir > Eriocheir sinensis. Next base: position 10,143,935 of record NC_066554.1, read on the forward strand.
GTCTGTCTCATTCTCCCGGGCTGCTCTAAGCGAGCCTCCTCGCATTCCGAGTAACTTGTAACAAGATCAATCAACCTGCTGGGGCCACACAGTTAGTGGGCGTCCCTTCGGGCCCTGCCAACTAAAGTTTTATGGTACAAACACATTCAGTCGACGGTATAGGATGACAATCCAGCATCCAGCGGCTGAATTTCACCGTCATGCTGCCCGTCAGCCACAACCTCGACTGATACTAATTGGAAAAGAATCGTCAGGATGCAGCATGAACCAGTAAAAGCTTCCCTTTTTAAACCTCACCCTAACCTGCACAGAACGGATCGACCACCAATGTTCCCTGAAAAAATATATAAAAAAATACAGGTGTTCGGCGGGGCTCACCGTAAAGAACAACAACGATAAAATCTAGCTAACACTTTTCTGCCTACTTCTTTGTCTGTCTCCACACACACACACACACACACACACACACACACACACACACACACACACACACACACCGTCAAGACCGTGGGGAATATCTGATTTAATTTCTTTCTCATTTGAGGCAATTTCAGAGCCTCCACAACACTATCAGCAAAGTTGTTCAGAAGTTCAGAAAACAAAGCCTCCTAACTCTCTTTCGTAGTTGTTTGGTGCCGTGGAGCGAGTGTGTCCCTCAGGAGGCTGCACTCCCGTGACCAAATACATACACCCCGTCCACACGCAGAGGCAGCGAAGGAAACCATTGTGAGAATCTTTGAGTGGTGTGACGTGGGGCTGTAGCTGGTATTATAAGACACTTTCGCTCCTCACATCAACTATTTCTAAAGGCCAAAGAGGAGATCAATTGTATTCTAATGAGTGTTTTTTTAGGTTCATGCTACTGGAGAAGGGTCAAACTACCACCAGGATTATACAACTACCCTTGAAAATGCCCCAAACTCCTACATAAGCCTTGTCAAATATGTGAACTTGGGCGACGAAATGTTTTAAAATACGACCCTCTATCTCACATATCACACACACACACACACACACACACACACACACACACACCGTAGACCGACATATCTGGTGTTATCATTAGGTATACAATCCTAAAGGGGAAGGGTGGTGCGGCAGGCTTGGGTCTCACGAAACGAGCGATTATTGGTTTCCACAATCTTAACATGATCGCCAGCAATATCGAAAGTTGTTTATTGCACTGAAAACGCACGTGAATCAACAGCCAAGTTATTGCAAGAGTGGGAAATAGTATTGAAGCATTTGTTTTGCGTCAACAATCAAGTTATTGCAATAGTGGGAAAAGGTATTGAAGGATTTGTTTTGCGTCAACAGTCAAGTTATTGCAATAGTGGGAAAGTATTGAAGGATTTGTTTTGCGTCAACAGTCAAGTTATTGCAATAGTGGGAAAGTATTGAAGGATTTGTTTTGCGTCAACAGTCAAGTTATTGCAATAGTGGGAAAAGGTACTGAAGGATTTGTTTTGCGTCAACAGTCAAGTTATTGCAATAGTGGGAAAAGGTATTGAAGGATTTGTTTTGCGTCAACAGTCAAGTTATTGCAATAGTGGGAAATAGTATTGAAGGATTTGTTTTGCGTCACCCCACACCTGAAAGAGCCAGAGATTCAGGTTACGGGTCGTGCATCGCCTGTCGCCACCCGCTCACTGTTGCAGCGCTAACACGGCCGCCGCTCCAGGCCAGGCTCGGGGCCCCCACACTCACCGTTCTCAAAGACCAAAGCGGAAAAGTGACGGGCCTGCCCCCACTGCACCTTGACGGACGGCGGCAAGGGCGTGCCGGTCCCTACCCTCCCTGACGCAGCTGTCATGACACTGCTGGAGGTGGAGTTGCTGTATATGGACAGCTACCCGCACTTGACATTACTCCTTTTATTATTATTATTATTATTATTATTATTATTATTATTATTATTATTATTATTATTATTATTATTATAGTTATTTATTGTTGTTTCTTATTTTTTTATTAATTGCCGCTGCCGTAGTCACCATCATGGAAGTAACAATGCAAGCAGTAACAATAGTAGTAGTAGTAGTAGTAGTAGTAGTAGTAGTAGTAGTAATGACAATAGTAGTAGTAGTAGTAGTAGTAATGACAATAGTAGTAGTAGTAGTAGTAGTAGTAGTAGTAGTAGTAGTAATGACAATAGTAGTAGTAGTAGTAGTGAAGGCGGTGATGGCGGTAATACAATTAGTAGTAGTTATTATGATAATGATGATAATGATACTTACTACTACTTAATAATTACTTAATACTTACCGCAACTAACTAACTGCTTATCATTACTTGCTTACTACTTACAATACAAAAAATAACACCAATGCAACCAACAACAACATAGTCTGAACACAACATAAGACACGTGGGCTAGAAAGAACAGGAGCAGCGAGTAGCGGGCTTTTTTATATTTTTCTTTACCCCCAACTGTCTTTTTTAATGTATTTTTTACGCGCTAAAAGAAAAAGGTGGAACTGTCTCCTGAGCTGTAAAAAAATAAAGGTGGAGGGCTTTTTTATAAAGAACTGTCTCCTTAGCTGTAAAAAAATAAAGGTGAAGGGCTTTTTTTTATACATTTTTCTTACGCTTGAACTGTCTCCTTAGCTGTAAAAAATAAAGGTGAAGGGCTTTTTATACATTTTCTTTACTTGAACTGTCTCCTTAGCTGTAAAAAAATAAAGGTGAAGGGCTTTTTTTTATACATTTTTCTTTACGCCCTTGAACTGTCTCCTTAGCTGTAAAAAAATAAAGGTGGAGGGCTTTTTTTTATACATTTTTCTTTACGCCCTTGAACTGTCACCTTAGCTGTAAAAAAAAAAAGGTGGAGGGCTTTTTTTTATACATTTTTCTTTACGCCCTTGAACTGTCTCCTTAGCTGTAAAAAAATAAAGGTGGAGGGCTTTTTTTTATACATTTTTCTTTACGCCCTTGAACTGTCTCCTTAGCTGTAAAAAAAATGAAAGTGGAGGCGTCATAAACCCGTAAAAGAAAAACAAAAAATGAGCGACTTCAAATTGCAAAACGCATTAAAAGAATTAAAACCACACGCGGGCTAATTCCAACAGTGAAAAGAAGGAACCGAGCCGCGCCAGGGAGAAAAATAGTATAGCGAGGTTAGAATGAATTTCGTATTTTTTTAGAGAAGAAAAAAAGAAAGCCATGACACATTCCTGCATGGAGAGGAAATAAATAAATAAATAACTGGCGGGCGTTAAAAAGTCCATGTGGAGTAAAAATATCTTAGTGACACACACACACACACACACACACACACACACACACACACACACACACACACACACACACACACACACAAAGACACTTAAATCCTCCTTCCCCTTCTCCCTCCCGCACACACACACACACACACACACACACACACACACACACACACACACACACACACACACACACACACACACACACAAACGCAGGCTCATATATGATCGGGATGAGAAAATGTTCACTTCCGACGCTAAAAAAAAAATATAGTTGCCTTGTGTTCGTTGGAGTTGAAGCCATTGTTTTTTTTTTCGCCTGTTTGTAGGTCTCTCTCTCTCTCTCTCTCTCTCTCTCTCTCTCTCTCTCTCTCTCTCTCTCTCTCTCTCTCTCTCTCTCTCTCTCTCTCTCTCTCCCGATCTCCCTCCCACGTAGGCGTAAAAAGTGTTGGAAGCAAAGAAGTTCGGAGGAAAAATGGACAACAGGGTAGAGAGGGGCTGGGTGAATACAAAGCAGAGGAGAGAGAGAGAGAGAAGAGGGGCTTATCGGATTAGCAGCGCCATGGAACAAATACAGTCAACCCAATAAGTTAATTCCGCCCCAGAAAAGGAAGCAATGAGTCGGTGGGCTAAAACACGTCCATTTTCAGTCAGCGGCGTCAAAGCTCACCTATTTTTTTCTCTCTTGTCATGAAGTGGAGGATGATTTAGAGGACAAATGTTTATGCGTGGTGGGCTTTGATGTTCTTTTTTTTTTTTTTTCTTATTCTGAACCCCTTCCATCACCTTGAATTATGCACTCATGGCAGGTGAGAGCATGCCTTTGTCTCCTCTTCGGGTTGCCTCCTGATGCTACACGCTGAGCAAGGTTGGTGTCCGGGAAGTGTGTCACGTTCTCCCAAAGATATTGCGCCGGCGTTCATAGACAGCGTGTGTAACAGGTCTCGATTAAGTGTCACGGGACAGAGTGCACCCCTGCGATATTCTGAGTCCACGAAGGCGCCTGTGCTGCCACATGCATCCGCTCACCCTTCCAGTTAGTGTTCAGTGCCTTGTTTTGCGGCCAGGGAGTGTGACGAGGGACGGGCCATGTACAGGTCTATATCGTGGCTTTTACTCACATGTCTCAACCTGACTAATTACATACGTGAGTAGAGTAGGTGAAACATTATATATATATATATATATATATATATATATATATATATATATATATATATATATATATATATATATATATATATATATATATAATATTTCGTACTCTTGGTTAACTGAAAGTCCTGCCTAAAAATTAAAACTTAAAAAAGAAGAAAACAGTCATGAAAAGAAGCAGCGATGCTGACTGGCAACCTCCACGTTTGCACGACAGCGGCGAAAAATATGCGGCTGACAGGCAGGCGACGGGGCAGGCAGCCTCATCGCGGCCAGGCGGAGCTACGCGCGTGTTGAAATGAACAGTTCCTGCTGCCCTAAAACAGAGGCTGGCTGCTTGCTGGAGGAGGCAAAATACAATGTAAGGAAAGCTGCGACTCATCCGTCTTGACAGGGATGGGCTTAAAATGAAGCACATCCTTGAGACTCATTTATAGGTGTTACCATTAAGTGAATCCTTTAAAAATAAAGACAAACACGTGTAATGCCTGAACTGTATTTATGAGCCTCAGGCATGGAACACGCTCGCACAGAGAGCAAACTGTGCATTTAGCCGGTGGTTTAGTACACCTCGAGCGGCCTCTAGACATGCAAGGCGGCTGAGGACCCCCGCCGCCGCCTTGCTCTCCCCTCCCAGCCCCGCATCCCTCACACGCTTCCTCCACCACTCAACGCTTTGATCGCTTTGATTAATTTTTATAGATGCAATGAAGTGCGCGTAACGAAGCTTATTTTTCCAAACCATCACTCCTGCAGACAGGTTTAAGGCATATCTAGTAGGAGTGGACTTCATTGCAGGAGATGGCGAAAACAATATCCATTTCATTGCATAACAAATCAGATAATGAATGTTGTCGTATAATGAATAACAACTAAGATAAAAGAAGCAAAATCATATACAGACAGCAATCTTAAAACTTTGGGACGCTCTCTGGAGCTTCTAAGATAATGAATGTTGTATAATGAATAACAACTAAGATAAAAGAAGCAAAATCATATACAGATAGCAATATTAAAACTTTGGGACGCTCTCTGGGGCTGCGGAGTCCGTCAACAGCGAAGGACAACTTATAGAGTACCGCAGTCGAAAACAAGAACAGTGTGGGCTCTAGGAACGTCGGTCACGGGGCTGTCTGTGCTGGTGGTGCCTCCCCGGTGCCTGCAGGCCGCGGAGAGCCAATACGCCATCAAACGTCCGCAAGAGTTTTTATGTGGACAGGAGGAAAACCACTTGGATATATATTTTTTCACATTCGTGTTGCGTTGGTCGAAGGTCTTTCATGTATTGCGACTTGTAGGTTAATTTCTTGTGTTTGGTTGTTGTTGTTGTTGTTGTTGTTGTTGTTGTTGTTGTTGTTGTTGTTGTTGTTGTAGTAGTAGTAGTAGTAGTAGTAGTAGTTGTTGTTATTGTAGTAGTAGTAGTAGTAGTAGTAGTAGTAGTAGTAGTAGTAGTAGTAGTAGTTGTTGTTGTTGTTGTTGTTATCATTATCAGATACTGTCTTGGCACCACCCAAACCTAACATCCAGACTCCATCACACAAAATCGTGATCAGACAATAACAATAACGACTAACATTATAGATTTTCTGAACTTCAAGAAAAAAGAAAAAAAATATAGCGGCCTAACGACCACCACTCACACACTTAGCCTCCGCCGAGAAAGAAAAGTTCTCTCGTAATATGATCCCTCGCCTCTTCTCTTCTCCCTTCGCTTTAAACTCTCTGGGATGGAAAGCGACATCAAAACAACTCTCTAACCAGGATAAACATTTTTTTAGCATCTGCCTGAGTGCATCTTTTTATGGGAGCAGCATGTTGCGGATATTTTTTTTCTACACCGTTCTTTTCCTTGATCGTCCTCCTTTGCTGCTGGAGTAAAACACATTCATCCCTGAGAAACTACCAAACTTTTATAAATCTGAAAACAAGAGCTCACGGCCGCTGCACAAAGTCGTTAAACATTAACTGCACGTATAGTTTATGCGCGCTGGCAAGGATAATTTTATTTTGGTACCTCTCGTCTGGTGTGTGCGAGCAACGCCGGCACATCACAGACACGGCGCGCGATACTTAATGAAAACATGCAGCGAGGTGTTGAGAAGACTGCAAACATTAGTAAGGGCGTAGTTTTTCTTAGCCTATTCTCGTCTATCGCGTGGGGTGAAGCCGTATATATATATCAATTTTTTTTATAATTCAGTTCTCTCTCTCTCTCTCTCTCTCTCTCTCTCTCTCTCTCTCTCTCTCTCTCTCTCTCTCTCTCTCTCTCTCTCTCTCTCTCTCTCTCTCTCTCTCTCTCTCTCTCTCTCTCTCTCTCTCTCTCTCTCTCTCTCTCTCTCTCTCTCTCTCTCTCTCTCCCCCTCTGAGGTCTAGCAATAACTCTTCAGTAACTTTGTGATTGATTTTGTTAGTGTTGTTCATGTTCTCGTGTTCTGCTCCCCTCACTTTACTTGTTGCTCTCTCTCTCTCTCTCTCTCTCTCTCTCTCTCTCTCTCTCTCTCTCTCTCTCTCTCTCTCTCTCTCTCTCTCTCTCTCTCTCTCTCTCTCTCTCTCTCTCTCTCTCTCTCTCTCTCTCTCTCTCTCTCTCTCTCTCTCTCTCTCTCTCTCTCACACACCAATACAAGGGCCGAATAACCGTGCAGGGAACAGGTTAGGCAAAGTATGTTATGTTTGGTAAATCAGATTTTATATCCACTTTCCTCCCTCTTTCCTCCACTTTCCTTCCTTTCTCTCTCCGCTGTTTAGCAAGTTTTCTTCTTCCTGCTACGCCCTTCTCTTCCCTACGTCTCTTCTCCTCCTCTCTCTGTCTCTATCTCTATCCTGTTTCCCCTTCCCTTTCCCTTTTCCTTCCCTTTTCAAGCCCTTTCTTTCCGTTACCTAGCCAGTTCTTTTCTTTTTGAGACTCTCTTTCCTTTCTCACGTCCCTTCTTTCTTTCTTTCTTTTCATCCTGTCTCCACTTTTCTCTCCTTCCCTTTCTCTTTTCCTTCCCTTTTCATTCCCTTTCCTTCCGTTACCTAGCCAGTTCTCTTCTTTTTTGCGACTCCCTTTCCTTTCTCACGTCCCTTCTTCCTTTCTTTCTTTTCATCCTGTCTCCACTTTTTCCCCTTTTCCCTTCGCTGCCTACTCAGTTTTTTTCTCTCCACTCTCTTCCTTTCTTCTCGTCTCTTCTCCTTCTCCCTCTGTTTCTTGTCTCCACTCTTTCTCTCCTTTCGTACCTGCCCAGTTCTCTCTCTCTCTCTCTCTCTCTCTCTCTCTCTCTCTCTCTCTCTCTCTCTCTCTCTCTCTCTCTCTCTCTCTCTCTCTCTCTCTCTCTCTCTCTCTCTCTCTCTCTCTCTCTCTCTCTCTCTCTCTCTCTCTCTCTCTCTCTCTCTCTCTCTCTCTCTCTCTCTCTCTCTCTCTCTCTCTCTCTCTCTCTCTCTCTCTCTCTCTCTCTCTCTCTCTCTCTCTCACTCTCTCTCTCTCTCTCTCTCACTCTCTCTCTCTCTCTCTCTCTCTCTCTCTCTCTCTCTCTCTCTCTCTCTCTCTCTCTCTCTCTCTCTCTCTCTCTCTCTCTCTCTCTCTCTCTCTCTCTCTCTCTTTATTTTTTTTATTTAAACATAGGCACATGTATAATATTTACATACCCAAAGGTGCACTGTCGTGTGCTGCCTATTCGAAGGGCAGAATAAAATCTTTATAAAAAATAACTACATAAAAAAAAATATACATATATATATATATATATATATATATATATATATATATATATATATATATATATATATATATATATATATATATAAATATATATATATATAGACTATAAAAAAAAACAAACAATACAGAATATATGTGAGCGCACTGCACACTACACTCGTGTCACTGCTCCACCACGAGTGTCAGTGGAGTGGGGAGTGAGCCCCTCCAGTGGTGGGCCGACAGTTTTATTTTTTGGGTGTTCATCTCCCGGATGTTTGGTACACAGGCCGTGAACATGTTCCACATCCGGCAGACTCTTCCAAAGGTGCGCTGGTGCTGGCTGGTACGGGAACACGGCACCTCCACTGCGTCACCACGGGATAGCACCGTTCTCGTGTCCCGCGTGGTGACTCTCGGAGGTTGGCGTAAGCCCACCAGATGTGGCACTCCCTGCACTTGTGCCTTATGTAACACCACAAGAGCAGCTACGTCCCTGCGGTGTTCCAAGGAGTCGACGGAGCTGAAAGTTTCCTGCCCGGTTGGGGGGTCTGCCGCATCCACCAGTCGCAGTGCCCGTCTCTGGATGGCGTCGAGTCTCCCGCTGTGCGAGGCAGCACACGACATCCAATAGAGGGCAGCGTACTCCAGGTAAGGCCGTATCTGGGCCTTGTAGAGCAACAGCCTCCCTTTTTTGTCGAGGAAGCTGGCCACCCTTCGCAGGCAGGAGACTCTGTGGGAGGCCTTTTTGGCAATGTGCTTGATGTGGCTGTCAAACCGTAGCCCTCGATCCACTTCCACTCCCAGAATCTTGACGGATTCCTGGAGTGGGAGGGGGACGCCACCAAAGCTTAGCTTCCCCTCCACTGCTGGCCCGGCAGTGGGGGATCGAGAGACCACCATTGCCTGGGTCTTCTCTGGAGCAAAGGTCACCTGCCAGCGGGCACCCCACTCCTGTAGCACCTTCAGCTGCTGATTGACCTCGTCAGCAGCTCGCCAACAGTCTTGTCTGGGGTAGGTGCAGGAGAGAGTGCAGTCATCAGCGTAAGCTGAGACTGCTGGCAGCTGCCGGAGAAGGTCGTCCACATATATGTTCCACAGAACTGGCCCTAGCACTGAGCCCTGTGGCACTGATGCCTCCACTGGCAAGGAGTCGGACGTCTGCCCGTTGACGACAACCTGGAGGGTCCTTCCTTGAAGGTAGTCTCCCAGGAGCTGAAGGAGGTCGCCTTGGATGCCCTTAGCACGGAGTTTTTCAAGGAGACCTCCGTGCCACACCCTGTCAAAGGCACCCGCTATGTCCAGGGATACCACGACAGTGTCCAGGCCATCGTCAAGGGCGTCCTCTCTCTCTCTCTCTCTCTCTCTCTCTCTCTCTCTCTCTCTCTCTCTCTCTCTCTCTCTCTCTCTCTCTCTCTCTCTCTCTCTCTCTCTCTCTCTCTCTCTCTCTCTCTCTCTCTCTCTCTCTCTCTCTCTCTCTCTCTCTCTCTCTCTCTCTCTCTCTCTCTCTCTCTCTCTCTCTCTCTCTCTCTCTCTCTCTCTCTCTCTCTCTCTCTCTCTCTCTCTCTCTCTCTCTCTCTCTCTCTCTCTCTCTCTCTCTCTCTCTCTCTCTCTCTCTCTCTCTCTCTCTCTCTCTCTCTCTCTCTCTCTCTCTCTCTCTCTCTCTCTCTCTCTCTCTTACAAACACACACACACACACAAACAAACAAACAAACACAAACATGTCCTCTTTCACCCTCTCCACCTCCCTCTCACTCCCCCGTCTCCCTCTCCCCCCTCTCACCCCCTTACCCCTTACCCCTCTCCCACACATAACCGGCTCTCACCAAGTATATCTCTACCAATGGGGTCGTTACGGAGTGGAACAAGCGCCCAACTATACCGGCTCGCTGGAACATCAACAGCATAAAAAGGAAGAGAGAGGGGTCACAGTAGCCTCCTGGAACAAGACATCTGTTACGCCGGACACTAGAAGAATTGATTGCATTATTTTGTGTCCTCTCCTGATAGTTAGATTTATGGCGGTAGTAAATAAGTCTGTATATGAAGATGTGTGAGTGTGTGTGTGTGCTCTTTGTGTTTTTTTTTTTGTTATGCTGTCTCTCTCTCTCTCTCTCTCTCTCTCTCTCTCTCTCTCTCTCTCTCTCTCTCTCTCTCTCTCTCTCTCTCTCTCTCTCTCTCTCTCTCTCTCTCGTGGTTGCATCTATTCTGTCCTTTCTCTTACATCCAACAAGTTTCCCTTTTCCCCTCTTTCCGGGAAGGGGAGCGGCGCGCGGCGAGGCGAAGGGAAGGGATCGGAAGGGAACGAAGGGAAGGGAAGGGAAGCGAAGCGAAGGGACGGGACGAGAAGGGAGAGGAAAGGATGGAAAGAGAAAGGAAGGAAATAAATGGAATGGGATGGGATTGGATGGGAAGGGAAGGGACGGGAAGGGAAAGGAAGAGAAGGAAGGGAAGGGACGGGACGGGAGAGGAAAGGATGAAAAGAGAAAGGAAAGGAATGGAATGGGATGGGATTGGATGAGAAGGAAGGAACGAAGGAAGGGAAGGGAAGGAAGGGAAGGAAGGGAAGGAAGGAAAAGAAGGGAAGGAAGGAAGAAATGGAAAGGAAGGAAAGGAAAGGAAAGGGAATGAAAGGTAATATAAGGGAAGGGAAGGAGAGAAAAGGGAAGGAAAAAAGGAAATAGGTAGGCGAAATGAAGCAACTGGAAGGGAAGGGAAGGGAAGGGAAGGGAAAGGAAAGGAAAGGGAATGAAAGGTAATATAAGGGAAGGGAAGGAGAGAAAAGGGAAGGAAACAGGAAAATAGGTAAGGGAAAGGAAGGAACTGGAAGGGAAGGGAAGCGTTGAATTATATAATATTTAAGATGTAAAAGCGTTGGTGTTGATAGGTTTGTTCTTTTCCCCGGGCTATTTCTGCACTCCGTGGATTCAATAATACTCCGGTTTATTCTCTCTCTCTCTCTCTCTCTCTCTCTCTCTCTCTCTCTCTCTCTCTCTCTCTCTCTCTCTCTCTCTCTCTCTCTCTCTCTCTCTCTCTCTCTCTCTCTCTCTCTCTCTCTCCTCTTCTCTTCTTTTCTTCTCCATTTTCTTTTCTTTTCCCATTTTCTTTTCTTTTCCTTTTCTTTTTATGCTTTTCTCTCTCTCTCTCTCTCTCTCTCTCTCTCTCTCTCTCTCTCTCTCTCTCTCTCTCTCTCTCTCTCTCTCTCTCTCTCTCTCTCTCTCTCTCTCTCTCTCTCTCTCTCTCTCTCTCTCTCTCTCTCTCTCTCTCTCTCTCTCTCTCTCTCTCTTTCTCTTCTTTTCTTTTCTTTTCCTTTTTCTCTCTTTCTCTCTCTCTCTCTCTCTCTCTCTCTCTCTCTCTCTCTCTCTCTCTCTCTCTCTCTCTCTCTCTCTCTCTCTCTCTCTCTCTCTCTCTCTCTCTCTCTCTCTCTCTCTCTCTCTCTCTCTCTCTCTCTCTCTCTCTCTCTCTCTCTCTCTCTCTCTCTCTCTCTCTCTCTCTCTCTCTCTCTCTCTCTCTCTCTCTCTTAATCCTGTTTCCTTCTCTATCCCGTGAGTGTCAATTATCTCCAATCTCTCTTTCTCTCTCCCTCGTTTTTTTTTTACCCGTCGCTTTCTTTCTAGTTTTCTTTTGTTCTTCTTCTTCTTCATTTATTCTCTTATTACCGTCTTCTATTCCTTGATTGCCTTCTTTCTTTCGCTTTCCAGTGGTGTTCTTTTTTGTGGTTTTCGGGCGTTTCTTTTTCTTTATTGTTTCCCTGGACTCCAATTTCACTGGTCTGGTATGGTTTTCTTTTTCCTTCCTTCCTCCTTCTTTTGGTTTTCGTCTTTATCGTTATTGCATTTACCTCAGTCTCGTTCTTTCGCTCAGAGTCCTTCGTTTTCTTTGTCCCTTCTATTTTCGTCTTTATTGCATCTGTGGAGCTGGTTTTGTTTATGTGTATCAGCTGTGTTTCTTTAGGGTTGATATGTCCGTCTGTCTGTCTCTCTGTATAGTGATCTGGTTCTCTCTCTCTCTCTCTCTCTCTCTCTCTCTCTCTCTCTCTCTCTCTCTCTCTCTCTCTCTCTCTCTCTCTCTCTCTCTCTCTCTCTCTCTCTCTCTCTACTAGCTTTTGGCGTTCTTCCTTCCACTCTTT